>NW_028261392.1:15126239-15304572 GCF_051295495.1 Thamnophis sirtalis
AAATTAGGGAAAATAATTTGTTCAACATGGAAGTCAGAATCAGTAGTATCAACGAAAAGTTACTGGACTAGTTAGTTAACAAAGATGAAAAATAGGAGAAACCGCATGTATTACAAGAAGTTAAAATGCAATATGCAACAATATTATCTATATATGAAAATAAAAACTGTTCAAGATGACTATTGTCCTAGAACAAAACAATAATGATAAAATAGTAAAGCAGACAAGATATTGAATATGCTTTCTTAGCATTTTGGCTACTTCCTGCAAAATTTCCAAAGTTATTTGTTGTTATATCTTGTTGATTGAAGGAGAGAGAACAACATCTGTTTGGAAAGGATCACAAAAGGATACCATCAAGATTAAGCATATGCTATTTCTAATTACTTGGGAACATTGACTATGGAGTGGTGGTTCATATCTCCCCAAAGAACTTAAGATGTGATGGTTTAAATTGGTTTCCCCCAAGACCTCCAAATCTCTCCCCATTCTTACAAGGCATTTACAGTACAAAGGCTCACAAAATTTATTTCTCTTTCCCCCCAATCTTCTGATGTGTAAAGAATAATCCAGTCTATTCTCAAACTCTACTTTCCACATACTTTAACAAGAGCTTTATCCCTATATTCAGCTAATTTCATGTTATTTTCTAGTATATCTCGTTGTATAAATGTTCAGAGGCATGTTGAGAATATTAAATACATTTACAGAATATTGGTTCTTATAGGTTTTCTTATAGTTCAAACATGATTCATGGAAATAACAAGTTTGTTTGTTTGTTTGTTTATGTTTGTTTGTTTGTTTACTACCCCTCTGTTTTTGCCTTCCTGTCCTTTTGGAATAAAAGAATAACATTGTTGGAAGGCAGCTTGGAGGTCTTCTAGTCCAATTGCCTCCTGTAGCAGGAGACCGTATACCAGGGGTTGACAACCCACAGCTCTGGAACTGCATGTGGCTCTTTCATCTCTCTGCTGCGGCTCCCTGTTTCCAGTTGGATCCACAATTGATAGGGCTCTCGGTTAGGACAGAGAGAGAGAAAAGGATGTTGTGCTAGGAGGAGACTCTACGGAAGGGATACTGAACTTACGGTTGGCTCCAGAATTGAACAGGGAGCTTCCAGTTAAGACCTTTGTGGTTCTTTGAATGTTTAAGGTTGCCAACCCCTTCCCTATACCATTAAGTGGCTGTCTAGTCTCTACTTAAAAGCCTCCAGTGATGGAGCACCCATAACGTCTGAAGGCAAGCAGTTCCACTGGTTAATTGTTCTTACTGTTAGGAAATTTCCCCTTAGTTCTAGATTGCTTCTCTCCTTGAATATTTTCCATCCATTTTTTCTTGTCTTGTCTTCTGCTCCTTTGGAAAATAGATTGAGAATAGGTTTCAACTGGGAATAAATGCTGGCCTGATCAGCATTTACTGTATAATCTAATTAAGTTCAAAGGTTTTAGTAGGTTGGCTGGAGACCTGTACTATGAGACCCTGTGGGATAATCGTATCCCTTTTTTAGCCGTAAATATCGTATTGCAAGATTTTATTTCACACTGATCAAAAGAAACTGGTGTATTCTCATTTGCCCTCATATATCTACTGTAGCCAAGAAGTAAAACCACATTTTCTGTAATTTAGATAAGATAATTACAGGAAGGAGAAGAAAACTGGAGGAATTAGATTAGAGGGAGTAAACATTAATATTCAACTGATACTTCATTTATTTTTTTGGAGATAGACCCTACCATTGATCAGGAATAAGAAACTAACAGTACACCTGAGACCAGAGATTTTCATGTAATAAAACTTGCAGTCATGAGGCCACAGGTATCTTCCAGATTTTGTACTTCCTGTAGCCTTTTTAGGCCAGAAATGCTAAAAAAGAAAGGAGCACATGATTTTCTGCATTTTTTCCATGTAGTGTGATTAGCACACAAAAATACAGCTTACCTTAAGACTTTCAGAAGTCAAAGACAATGACAGAAGGCTGTGATTGTAGTGATGTTGCATTGTCCACTGTGTAGCAACCTCAGCTACCACAGATATCCCCCTCACAAATAATTCTGGGAAGAAAATAACAATGGAAGTACAGACGTACAAATTAATATGTGTGTATGTATGTGTGTGTGTGTGTGTGTGTGTGTGTGTGTGTGTTTGTACCCTCAAAGACCTATAATTTCAAAGCGATTCTGTATGAACTGGAGCATAACGTACAATTTACAGAACTGCTTACACAGCATTAGTAGAAGGTCACCATTTTAAATCGTGTGCAGAGGAATGTTTATGTATTTCTATAAAGCTTTTGACATACATTTCAGAACAGCTTAATAAGTAACCAAGGAAACATAAACATGCTGATGCAATTACTTGAATTTGAAACAAAACTACACAAAATCCCCTTGTGTGACATGGAAATGACCTGTACATATGAGAGAAAGGGTGGGAGAGAGGAGGGAGGGAGGGAGAGAGGGAGAGATAATTGGAAACTGACTAGCAGCTTAACTGTTGCACCCAGAATCAGAAAAATGGAGGAAAACTACCAGTTTATCCAGTATTTAGGTTCAAGGACTTGGCAGCACAAGGAAACAATAACCAGTGATTTAATAGCTGGTCATCAACACCCTCAATCAACAACTAAAAAGCCACATCAATCAGGCACCAGGTAAATGCTGTACACATGATAGCCCAAAGCACACATTCTGCTAGAGAGAAGTTGCCTGTAGACAGTGACATGCGGTGAGATTTATGGCTGGTGAGGCAGCAATTTTTTTAGACTTGTGGACTTCAACTCCCAGAATTTCACAGCCAGGCATGCTCAGTTCCGATTTAAAGTGACAGCATTTGTTTTTCACCTTTGCTAAATAAGTTTCCTTCTTTCTTTTACTTTTTCTTCTCCCTTCCCCTCCTCCCTCCCTCTCTCCCTCCCTCCCCCCTCTCTCAAACACACACACACACACACACATACACAGTTGCACCAGGAGGATGAAGTTTGAATTCCTCCCCCACCCTCCGACCCACATGTACCTTTTCCAGCTGTTTCAGAGAGGATTTCAACTCTGCTCTTGCCTGCCATCATGAAAAGAAAAAAAATGTAAAAAGAAAAAGGCATGAGCTCTGAGGTCAGGCTGAACTAGTTGCTGCCAGAGTCACCATGGATGATTCTGCTTAGTGCTTAACTGTTTAAAAAAGCCTCTAAAAAAGCACCCTCTACAGAAGGAGGCAAGAGAACGACGTGCCTCATCTACGTCAGGAATTTTTTTGCTTTTAACCCTTGCTTAACTCTGCTCGGGTGATCATAAAACACCAGACTATATGAGGCACATTGTTCTCCTGTCGCCTCCTGTAGAGGGCACTTTTTTTAGAGCCTTTTTTAAAGCAGTTAAGCAGTAAGCAAGAGTCATCCATGGTGATTCTGGCAGCAACTAGCTCAGCCTGATCTCAGCTCTTGCTTTTCCTTTTACATTCTTTTTTTCTTTTCATGATGACAGCGGTGAGGCTCTGCCTCCCCTGACTGCACGTCCCTGCCTGTAGATGGGGTCCAGCATGACTCTGAAAGTTCAGAAGACTAAACTAATTGTCGCTGTGACTGGCCCATATTGGATTCTGGAGGAAAACTTCACGATTTATTTTTCTAGTTTCTCACCAATCTAGATATTAAGAGGAAGGTACTAGGAGAACACTTGGGATTCAGAGAATGACATTGGCATCATTCTCTGATGTGTAGAAGGAGATTCACAGAGTTAGAAGGGAATGTTTAGGCTATTTGTGTCTGAGTTCCAAGCCCAATTGAACTGTCCTTCTCAGATGTCTATTTAGGTTCTGCTTGAATGCTTGAACTAATGAGCACAATACCTTAGTGAGTAATGAATTGCCCTTATTTTTAAGAATCCCCCCCCCTAATTTTCAGTTGGAATCTGTTCTGATTTATGTCCCATTGGTCCTTAAACATTTTCCTATAGTTCAAGCATGATCCGAGTAACAACAAACTAATCTATCCTTCTCTTTCTGCTTTTCTGTACCTTCTTTCAATCAAGAGTAATTTTATGTGATACAATTGATGTCTTTGCTCAGCCTTCTTCTCTCACCTCAAGGTGCTTGTTTTTTTCAGTCTGTCTCCATTGGACTTTCTAATCCCATGACTGTCTTCATTGTCCTTCTTAGAATGTGCCCCAATGTGACTAAACCTTTTAAAAATGTGATGTGTAGTACTGGATAAAAGGTAATATCTGAACAGCTCAGAATAAATAGAACACTATTTTCTATGCCTTAGCAACTATATTTTTGCTGAATCAACCTGAAACTGCATTTCTTACGCATTCTTATCACATTGCCAATTTATATTTACCTAGGTTTTTAATCATTTTCACAGATACCATTACCATTTTCCGTTGTATTAATCTGTAATTGATTATTCTTTCTTAGGTAAAGAGATTTTATTTAATTCTGTCAAATTTTATTCTGTTACTTAAGCTCATTTGTCTAATAAGTCAGTGATATTGAATTTTATTTCTGTCTGCTATGTTACAAGCAACCCGCTAATGTTGTGTTATCCAAAATTTGATTCTTCATCATTAATGTTTTTAAAGCATGTGGTCAGTGTCTTGAAACATTCCAATTAATCCTTCCCTTCAGTTTGATGATGAACAATTAATCACACATTTTTGTGTATGATAGCTGAGTCAGTGAATTGTCATGCCATTTCTGCAAGCACTAAACCAGCACACCAATTCTTTGTCAATTTTTTTGCTAAAATCAAGAGAGATGCTGACAGCATGCCTAAGACCCACTAGGAAAGTAATCCATTATTAAAAATGAAATAAGGATTATTTACTTTTCTGCTTTACATGTATTTGACAAATCCATGCTAGGTTGGTCCATGGGTGAAAAAAATAGTGTCCATTTCATGATATGTTGTTTTAAGTTTAACCAACTTGTAGAATTCATCTTTAAGTAATTTTTTTTAAATCAGTTTGGAACCAAATCAATATATGTTAAAGTGTACAACTATCCACAACAGTCAAACCATGCTTTCAAAGATGGATATCATGGGGGAAGTACAAAAATGTAAAAAAATAAAAATAAAATTGCATTGTGTCAGGAGAAAATCCTGAAATAATTGAATATGTGTGCTTTAGGAGTAACATATATGAATGTGTACAAGATATAAATCAAATCTGTACCATAACTTCCTGTCCATTATAAAAAATGTCTCTTAGCACAGTTCTATATTATATTTTTTTTGTATTAAGCCTCAGCTGAAGAACAAGCAGATATGGGCCATATAATCTTTGAGCTGCAAGGCGAATTAGTTAAACCTGCCTTGCCATGTTTTCTATTAATGCTAATTATTTTTAGTGAACATAAGAGACCTAATTATTGTTGACATTAAGGATGGTGGGGGAAGAATACAACTGTCTACCAAGTGATATTCTTATATAAATGGATAAAAAACAGACACATGAAAAAGCCTTACAGGTATAGTATGTAGAAAATTATCACGAATGAGTAAGTATAGCTTTTCCCATTGTTAGGAATATAATATAATGGTTGGGTTGGCAATACATAAATCATGTAACAATGTTATACCTCTTTCTTTAAATCATACTGTAAAATGTGATTGGTTGCTGTTTTCCTCAATCGGCCATAAGAGGGAGCCAGAATGATTGTTAGCTCTCTGTTTGTTAGATGCTGGGCTGATCTGATCTGAGTGTTTTTGGAAGCTGGCTGTTAGAAAGTGCCCTGAGCTCTTGTAAGTTTTGCAACTGCTAGCAAACTTTGAGTAATGAACTGATTATATGATACTGGACTATGTTATTTGGATTATCCCTTAACTGAAAGACATTGATGACTGACTGTCTTATCCGTGTATGACTTGGACTGTTTAATGGACTCCTATACCTCTATTTCCATGAAAGCAAAAGCCTATTTAAACTGCAGTGTCTCTGTATGCTGGTTTGTGTGTTCTCCAACACAACTCTCACAACGCTTCTCTGAACGCACTCACTCTCCCAACGGGGAGCTTACCTTACCTAATATAAAGTTTTGTATGTAATGATATATGCTTCTTTAATAGAACAATATATAGTCATAAGCATACACTTCATAGTCATAAGCATATACTTCTAATTGGTGTTGGATCTGCTAATAAAGAGAGTTCAGTAATCACTTTGGATGGTAGCTTGGTACAATTAGCACATCGGACCACATGTCCATTCCACCTTCTTCTTACAGCAGACACTAAAGTCACAGTGTTCTGAAGACCATTTGGGAATCTGGATCTATGGTCAACTTGCCACAGCCAACTCAGCATATTCAACTTGCCATGACCAACTCAACTGGCTAACTTGCCACAAGACAAGAATTACACCAATGTCAAAGAAATGGTAGAATAGAATCATTAAAGAAAGGATGCAAAAAGAGATACAAAGCAAAATGGGAATGACAAAAATTAAAATAATTACATTGGAATTATTGTTTTTCAACAAGTTGTCCCATAGCAAGTTGTTCTGGGCAAGTTGGCCAGGGCAAGCTGGCATGGCAGATTGACTACAGTGAGTTGGCTGCAGCACGTTGTCCCATTCTGCCTATAAGATGGTTGATTATGACACTATGACAGTGCCTATCCTTGCAGAAAAGCGAAGTTGTGTTTTTTTCCCAACTTAATGTAAATTTGCTGAGAAAAAGCAAGAATATGAATGCAATGTCAAAAAATGTAATAAATGATTCTCTTGTGAGCAAACTTAGCAATAAATTCTTCCAGGCTGTGAGCATTTGGCATCCTATTCTTTGAATATAATAAATGTGATATGAAATATTGAAATGTAAATGCATGATTGTCATTTAATATATACCCTAGTTCGTGAAATCAAAGTGAAACTCCCACTCAAGCTTATCTCATCCTATTTGAATAAACATAAACTGTAATGCAGTTTTCAGGATGGCTAACTTATTTCTATAAGGATGCTCACACCAAATGAGGCACATTTGTCATGTTCTGGTATAGAAATTTCTGTAAGAAATTTATTTCATTAATAAGCACAACTTCTTGGTTGCTTGGAGCGTAGTCATTAAAGTGGCTTACGAAAAACATTCTGAATAGATAAGGCAGAATGCTCTTCTCTGCATCCCTACTGGAAATACCTATGAGCCCATTTATTTAATTTGCAGTGATGTTCCTAAATATAAAGTAAATTAAGACCAGCCAAATGATTAGCAATCTGTCTGTTGTTGTGTGTATGTCGTGAAACAGCTGCCAAGCTTTCTAAAGTTCTTTATGTACAAAAAAGCACTTATGTTTTAAATAACAATTTTATCAGCTTCTCTTTATACACCATTTACTATTATCTTTATTCACTTCTCCTCTCCATGGTTTTTCTGAAGCAGAAATAGCATAATATTTTCCTAATGAAATGGAATGAAATTTCCAACATAATGGAAAAGTAATTATTATAATTGAACATGGATAAATCAAAGTTTTACCTATTGACTTGCTTTTAGAATATCCAAGATAGCATAGATCTAAGTGATATTATCTACAAATATTACACAAATTAGCCACAACTCCCACAGAAATTTGAATTAAAGCAGGCTTGACAATAGCACATTCATTATACCAAAATGATTAATTGAATAATGGGTTAAAATTAATGATGGTGTAGAGATGCCTTTGAAATATTTATGAAGTTAAAGAGGAGTACAATACATCTTGGATACATCAGAGTATTGAGATAAGCCTAATTCACTATCTTAACGAGCATTTTTTTTAAAGGAAAACTAAATTTGTTCACTAAATTAAAATGCGCACCTTCTTTTCTTCTTCTTTTTAAAATTCTTCTTTTACTAGATGATTCAAGTTTTAGATCAGCAAAAGAAAGGAAAATTTAGATTATTATTGACTGATAACATATACGGGCGTAGTTTTGCTGGAAATATCGCACTTATGCATACACAGAATGTTATTTCCTGTATGATTAGCAAATTGTATTTGGGAAAGAGGAATCAAGAATAGTAAATTAATTAAATTATAGGCCTAACATGCTAGGGGTGAATTGGGTATACCTCTCTATCCCCAAAACCATATTTGCTTTCACCATGTTTATGCATTGTCTTTTCTTCTTTCAACTTTTCAGTTCCGTCTTTCTGAGGATATTAAATTCCCAACAATGAAAATAATTGACAATAATTAAAATACTGCATTCAGTTTGGATCACCAAATTCTAAAAAAAAGTTGTAGGCAACTCTGGAAAGAATACAGAAAAGAAAGAGCAGCAAAAATGATTCGTGGGCTAAAACATATGAAGAACAGTTGCAGGAGTTGGGTTTGTTTAGTCCAGTGAAAAGGAAGACTAGGGATGACAGGATAGCAGTGTTCCAGTATTTGAGGGGTTGCCACAAAGAAGAGGGCGGGGGGGGGGGTGTTCAACATGTCCTCCAAAGCACCTGAAGGCAGAACAAGAAGCAACGAATGGAAGAAGGAGAGAAGCAACCTAGGACTAAGGAAAAACTTTCTGTCACTGAGAACAGTTAACCAGTGGAAGAAGCTTGCCATCAGAAATTGTGGGTGACCCATCACTGGAGGTTTTTAAGAAGGGATTGGAGCAGAGGTGGGTTCCTACCGGTTCGCAGCAGTTTGGTAGAACCGGTTCGTCAAATCTACCGAACCGGTTAGAAGAGGTTCCACCAGTGGACCCGGAAAGCAGGCCACACCCACAGAAGAGGTTCCCAAATTTTTTGAAACCCATCACTGGACTGGAGAGCCACTTGTTTGAAATAATATAGGGCAGCAACCCCCAACCTTTTGGCACCAGGGACTGGTTCTGTGGAGACAAAATGTTTCTGTGACCAGAGGGGACATAGTTTCATGTGCTGTCTGCATTCTGCAGATGGAGTGTCACTTGTTTGCGTGGCCCAGTTCCTGGCATGCTGCAGGCTGGTGCCAGTCCACAGATTGGGGGTTGGTTATCCCTGGTATAGAGTCTCCTGCGCAAGCAGGGGATTACCGTATTTTTTGGACTATAAGATGCACCAGTGTATAAGACACACCAAGATTTCAAAGAGGTAAGTAAGAAATAAAAGTTTTGTCCTCCCCAGCCCCAGAAGCACTCTACAGGCTTCAGCAGAGCT
This sequence comes from Thamnophis sirtalis, assembly GCF_051295495.1. Taxonomy (NCBI): domain Eukaryota; kingdom Metazoa; phylum Chordata; class Lepidosauria; order Squamata; family Natricidae; genus Thamnophis; species Thamnophis sirtalis. Next base: position 15,135,351 of record NW_028261392.1, read on the forward strand.
GGGGGAAGGCAAAAATGCCCCCATTTTTGCACAAAAAAATGGGTGGGAAACAGGCCGTTTTTTGCAAAAATGGAGGTGTTTTTGCCTTCCCCCAAATTTGCTGAAGCAATAGCAATAGCAATAGCAGTTAGACTTATATACCGCTTCATAGGGCTTTCAGCCCTCTCTAAGCGGTTTACAGAGTCAGCATATCGCCCCCACAGTCTGGGTCCTCATTTCACCCACCTCGGAAGGATGGAAGGCTGAGTCAACCTTGAACCGGTGAGATTAGAACCGCTGAACTTCAGATAACAGTCAGCTGAAGTGGCCTGCAGTATTGCACCCTATCCACTGCGCCACCTCTGCTCAGAGTGCTTCTGGGAGCTGGGGGAAGGCAAAAATGCCTCCACTTCAGGGGGCCAAAAATGGCTGTATTTGATGTATAAGATGCACCAACATTGCCATGCTCTTTTAAGGGGGAGGGGGAAGGTGCATCTTATGCTCCAAAAAATATGGTAGATAAGAAGACCACCAAGACCCCTTCCAATTCTGTTATTTTGATAGCTTTGCTTTTCAAGAATGATTATCAATTATTTCCATTGCTGGGCATTCAATATAAAGTTAACTTGGTGGCAAAGTTGTCCATACTATAATCCCCTCTACTGATATAACTATTTGCTTCCTAAAACAGTTAGAAATAATTTTCTATTTCTTTTTTTAAATCATTGCAATTTGATTTCCCCTCATCCTTTCAGCAGTTTTGTTTAGCACTGTAAGAAGAAAGCTTTAACAGCCATCCGAAAGTTAATATTGTCTCTGATCTCTTTAGTAATAAGCAAGCTAGCTTTAATGATCTGTCATATTTTATCTTGATTTCTTTAAATTTATCTTGTGTCTAAATAGAAGGGTATTGACTCTATGCAACCAAGATCAGCATGACAGGAAATTACAATAATAACCAAATGTGAGAGAAGCCAGTTTGAAATAAGGGCTGAAAAACATTTTCTCATCTTAGTTTAGCCGAGTGGAAATTTTATGAAAAAGAAGTTGGCAGGCGAAGGTGACCATTTCAATAAATAACACTGATTATATTGAAAACACTGCACCACATCACTTAAGTCTTTAGAGATTGGATAGGAAGGAAAGTACTATATTATAATAACATTATATTCTAGCCATTAGTAAAGTTAGCCTTTGGATTGTACAGCAAAGACAAAAATATATAACTCCTTGATTCCCCTCATTTTTATTGGAAATCTTCAATTGCAAGATGAAATGCTTTTCATAAAGACGGCATAGAAAATGGCTTCTCTCTCTTATCATTTTCTATATTACCTTGTCCAAGCCATAGTTCAGAACAGCAACTGTTCAACCACTGTTATATGAAAAAGAGAGGTGGAGTAGGTGTCTTATGCATATTTACTGTACGGCACTTTAGCCCATGTCTTCAGATAATTTCTCCAAGTGGTTTTGATTAGATGTTAAAGGGCATTAGTGATAAAATTGTCGGTGTAGTATTCATGAACTGGAATAGGGCTTAGTAACAAGGTCAGCCAATGGGAGCTGAAACAGAATGGAGCCTGGGCGTGACTTAGCTCTGTAGCTCTGAGTCTGTGCTGAGCTCTAAACTAGTCTGCTGCTCAAAACTAAAACAGAAACTGTCCTCTCCTCTGCTTGTGTTTGCTTGCATTTACTATCACATTGGAAAACCTGCTTTTGGTATCATATATTTACTTCATGTGTTATATTATATATAAAGAAAAGTTAATGAATCCTGCCCAATCAGTTACCTGTGTGCTTTCTGGATGTGATTACTGCAACAAACTCTGACAAAAATGGGGCTTTGAGGATTGCATACCCCACCACCATGGGACTGAAGAGTAATTCCCCAACACCTTCTTCTGAAATCAGTCATTCAAGTAGAGTAAAACTACAATTGTACATGCCAACTACATGCCAACTCTTTCGGATTACTTCTAAATCATAAAAGGGGGTTCTTATTTGAAAGATCAGGTTGCAGTAAAAAAATGCCCCATATTAATTTTTCCAGTACAACAAAACTGTAGCATTCCAAGCAATGTTCATCTGTTTTGTGATTCACCTCCTTTCAATGAAAGCAATAAACATTTCAAAGGCCAAGAACCAAGTTCCCACTTCTAGGGATGTGAGGCTTAATTAGAAGATCAACATGGAGAAATACACTTCTTTCTATCACACAAAATGGCTATTCTGAACCAAGATAAGAATCTATTCTTCAGCTTAACGAGATGTGAAAGTAATTGTAACAGATTCATTAAGAGGGATGATGAAGAGAAATGATGATTTAGTTGACTGCACTGAGCCTGATCTTCTCATTCTGAGTATTACCTTCCATTCCATTCATCCCTATGGGATCATGCATCCAAAATGCTTTGATATTAAGGGCAACATATGAAAGTAGTGTCATTATGCAAAAAAGTGAGCAGCTATACAAAGAGTTTGAAAGATGCAATTTCCAAAACAAGTTAATTATAACAAAAGTATCTCTTTTCAAAACAGAATCCTTGAACTTCACAAGACTGACCTAAGTCCTGGACTCCAGTGTCTGCAAGTATGCCTACACAAGACATAGTAAGGCACTTTTCAAAGAAAACATGCAAGCATTGCAAAAATATAGCAATAGTAGTTAAACTTATATACCACCTATAGCATTTTTAAAACATTCTCTGGGTGGTTTACAATATTAGCATTATTAGCATATATTGCTCCTGACAATCTGGCTCCTCATTTCACCAACCTCAGAGGGACAGAAAGATGGGTCAACCTTGAGCCCCATCAGGATCGAACTCCAGGGTGTGGGTAGAATTTGCCTGAAATACTGTGCTTTAGCCCCTGAACCACCAGAGCTACTTTAATACTTTGCTCTGTTCATTCTCATTGCAAAGCAGCTCCTCCAAATGTTTTTCATAGCCCTAGTTTGCATGGTTCCATATAAGCAAAAATGATAACGTTTTAGAGTTGGAGTTGAAGATGGAGATTGGAAGTTCCAATGAAAGAGGAAGCAAGGTCCTTGACCGAAGATCGGTATACACCTTCTGTCTCAGATGGTCACTTTCTTCCACTAAGCACATAACTTTGGGAATGACACACAAGAAGTGTTGATGAATGAAGTGGACACTTGTCTAGCCAGATGAATAAGGTAGCAGATGTTGCAGCCAATATAAATCTATCTATCTGTCTGTCTGTCTGTCTGTCTGTCTGTCTATCTGTCTGTCTATCTGTCTATCTGTCTATCTGTCTATCGGTCTATCGGTCTATCTGTCTATCTGTCTATCTGTCTATCTGTCTATCTGTCTATCTGTCTATCTGTCTATCTGTCTATCTGTCTATCTGTCTATCTGTCTATCTGTCTATCTGTCTATCTGTCTATCTGTCTATCTGTCTATCTGTCTATCTGTCTGTCTGTCTGTCTGTCTGTCTGTCTATCTATCAAAATGGCTGTGTATGTGGTTATGTTCTAGCATAACTCTGGAACGCCTCAAATAATGTCAACCAAACATGGTACACAGATGACTTATTCTCTGGAAACAAATACTGTGTGGGGCAAGACACACTCAACACCTCTTGGGATGGGTGTTCTGTTAAGATACAGGCTGTTGTGCCTTAAACAGCTTCTACTGTGCAGCACAGTGAAGTTGCCATGGTAACAGCTTCACAGTACTCCGCAAGGGAGCTCCCTCTGGTAAGGATGAAAATCCAACATTAGAAATTACATTTGGTCTGGACATTTTCCCCCTACAAATAAATATCCTAACAACAACGGGTTATTATCTAGTACAGAATAAAGTAGATATAGATACAGGAAAATTAAGCACACATACACAGAACTTTCAGAAATATTATCCTCAAGAAACTCTTATTTTAATAAACATCAAGCAAAAGGGTTTGAACATGGTCACATATTCTTGTGCAATCATTCTTAGAGTCGATAGTGTGGACTGACAACAGATGTGTACATTTGCCATTAAGTAAAATGTTTTTTTTCCTCCAGAAAGCTTGGTTGATAGACTCTCTACAGAAATTAGTGAACTGAAGTGGTTTGACAAAATAATGACCTAACCACCGAACCTTTTCAAACTGCTGTCTATTTAAATGTTAAAATAAATAATCTTGTTTTTCCCCTGTAAACATCCTCTCAGGGTAATATGCTGTGGCTTTCTTATCCTTTGGAGAAAAACAATATTGTCAGTTGATGCAGCCATACATCCTAATTTAGTCATTACTCAGAAAAGATCTGGATACTTGAGAGACCGCCTTCTGCCAATTACATCCCTGCGACCAATAAGATCCCATAGATTAGGCCTCCTCCGCATCCCATCGGCCAGCCAGTGTCGGCTGGCAACTACAAGGAGGAGGGCCTTCTCAGCAGTAGCCCCGACCCTTTGGAACGAGCTCCCCGTGGAGATTCGTACCCTCTCCACCGTCCAAGCCTTCCGCATAGCCTTGAAGAACTGGCTCGCCCGTCAGGCCTGGGGATAAGGATAGTTACCCCTCCCGAATGATGAATGTATGTTGCCTACTATTTTATTATATGTTTTTATCTTAATGTCTGTATTCCCCCTTCCCGGTTTTGTGTGAGCCGCCCTGAGTCCCCTCAGGGAAAAGGGCGGCCTACAAATACTAATAAAACTCTAATAAACTCTAAAAAAAATGTTTATTTGCTGAAAGGATGTAAACACAGGGCACTTTTAAGAAAATCCACTTGGATTGTTACATGGGGTTTTAGAAATAAGGCATGTGGGACACATTGAAAAATAGGCAGTAATCAATAGCTGTTGGGAAGAAGCTGTAAGCTTAAAGTATTATGTAAAAGAGTCCATTGATATACAACATAAAATTAACATGTTGGTCCCTAGTAGAATTGGTTCTTAGGTAAAACTTTCCAGGTCCTTGCTCCATAAGTACTACAATATTTTCTTCTGAATAACCATATGTTATTCAAAATAATATTCAACATTCCTCAAAATATCCAACATCTAAAATATTGAATTCTCTGGCTTCTCACTACTATCAGAATACTACAAGGGTATTAAGCACACATACATATACAACACTTTATAATTATTAGTGTTTTAAAAAGCACACTGAATTTTCTTGTTACCATTCTGAAACTTTTGCTTCTTTCATTTTTATTAAGTCCAAGGAAACTTGGTCAGTCTAAAAGCTCCTTAGGAATTGTGTGTGTGTGTGTGTGTGTGTGTGTGTGTGTGTGTGTGTGTGTCTACCCAGAATACATTGTTGCCGATTATTCTCACAGTGGAATATGAGCATAAAATAGGATTCAGCAGTATATATATTTCCCTGCTCCCTGGGTGGATTTCAACCAGAAGCAAGACATATTGTGTAGAAAATTTCTTCTTTCCAAATGATTTTCATGATGACCTTAAGCAAAATACTGAATCGTAGCACTAATTTTCTCACCCAAACTTGCAGACTCCACATAGAGTTAAATCTATCATCATCCTAATTATTCTAATATTTGGAATTAGGAGTTACATCCAGTGGTGGGTTTCAGGTCGTATACCACGGTACGGGCGTACCGGAGCTTGCCTGGAGCACCGGGTACCGTTCTGGTATGGTGCTCCAGAGGACCCACCAGCCTGCCTATGCTCCTTACCTGTCTTTAAATTCTTTGGTGCTTCAGTGCATGTGCACGGTGCATACCATGCTTCCACGCACATGCATGGTGCGTACAGCGCCTGTGTGATGCTCCGCTGAGCTGCTGGAGCATCGCAGAGGCTTACGGAGGCATCGCTGGATGGTAAGACGAATGTGCGTGCTGCACATGCTCATGTGGAGGACACGGGCCCCATTGCAATCGTACCGGTTGCAATGGGATCTGGAACTGGTTATTTCCATAACTTTCTTCTCTCTACATAGAATTGTATTGGGAACCACTTTTTAGTGCATCACTAAGCCACAAGATGTATTTTATGTTATGGCTGAACCATGCACACAAAACAACATAGGGACTTATACATCCTGAAGGAATATTTAACAACTGTGATTATTAAATATTCTCCTAGTATATCCATAAATAGCTTAGTTCTCCTATGAACCTAGATGAAAGGAAAATTAAATAGGGAAAACGTTTTCCTGAACATCCTACAGGGGAAAAAAAACAATGGCCTAAATGTGTCACTTGGTGTCAACATATCAATGCTTAAGTAAACAAGTGTCACTTAGAAAATAAATCAACACTTGGACACTTCTGCATTGCACTGGGCCATTCATGCAGCTGGATGACATGACCTTGGCAAGCAAATGCCAATATATGAGAAGATGAAAAATGAGGGAGCCTATATTTATACATTATAATTTGCAAAGGAAGCTCAAATGTTGTCCTCGGTATATGAAGGATCTCATTTTTATCTACACACAATGCAATGATAAATGTAAAGTTCTGTTGTTATTTAGTTCATCCTTCTCTCCATTTCAGGACTCCAGCTGATCCAGAAGGCTTATTTGTACTTGGAAGGGAGACCATCTGGATACTCCAGATGTAAAGTTTAGACTGGAGGAGCAGGGGAGAGAGAGAATATTAATTGTTTTCCTTACCTTTTTGTCCCACATACTTACAGGATCAGCTTATTTCTTATATCAAAGCTAGCGATGCATAATGTGGGTCACATGTGTGAGTGTGTATGTGTGTGTGTGTGTGTGTGTGTGTGTGTGTATGTGTATGTGTACGTTTGCATGTGTGTGTGCATCAGAAGTGGGTTGCTCCTGGTTCGGCACGGATCAGGCGAACCAGTAGTACCAGCAGCAGGAGGCTCCGCCCACCAACTCAGACAGTTCTGCATATGCACAGAAGTGTCATGCGCACAGGGACACACCCAAACCAGTAGTAAAAATTGGCAACCACCACTGGTGTGCATACAATGCATGCACATGCTATTTCAGAATCTGATGATGATTAGGGTGGTATATACAGCTATGGAACAAGGCAATGGTGAGCCAAGAAATTGCATGTCTCTGTCCATGTAAGTCAACACACCCCGAGCTCATTCTGAATAGCAATAGCAATAGCAATAGCAGTTAGACTTGTATACCGCTTCATAGGGCTTTCAGCCCTCTCTAAGCGGTTTACAGAGTCAGCGGTTTACTGCAAAATCTCCATTCCCTCCCCATTCCTGGGGGAAGGATACTGCAAAATCTCCATTCCCATCCCACTCCAGGGGAAGGATATTGCAAATTCCCCATTCCCACATCACTCAGGGAGAAGGATACTACAAAATCCCCATTCCCACCCCACTCAGGGGGAAGGATACTGCAAAATCTCCATCCCCCCCCCATTTTTATGGTTTAATTTTTTTTAATCACGATTCTTTTTTTTCAAGTCTTGTCTTGCACTCCCTTCCCTTCATTGTTGTAAGCCGCCCTGAATCCCCTCAGGGAAAAGGGCGGCATATAAATCCTTAATAAAATACTAAAAAAAAAAAAATACTAAATTCCCTGGGGAAGGATACTGCAAAATCTCCATTCCCAACCCTTTCCAGTGGAAGGATACTGCAAAATCTCCATTCCCTCCCCAAGGTGGCGCAGTGGTTAAAAGCAGCACTGCAGGCTACTGCTAGATCAGCAGGTCAGCGGTTCAAATCTCACCGGCTCAGGGTTGACTCAGCCTTCCATCCTTCCGAGGTGGGTAAAATGAGGACCCAGATTGTTGGGGGCAATATGCTGACTCTCTGTAAACCGCTTAGAGAGGCCTGAAAGGCCTATGAAGCGGTATATAAGTCTACTGCTATATTCCTTGGGGAAGGATACTGCAAAATCTCCATTCCCAAACCATTCCAGCGGAAGGATACTGCAAAATCCCCATTCCTGGGGGAAGGATACTGCAAAATCTCCATTCCAACCCCACTCTGGGGCCAGCCAAAGATGGTATTTACCAGTTCTCTGAACGACTCAAAATTTCTGCTACTGCCTCTCCAGAACCTGCTGAATTTCACCCCTGATATAGGGTCTTCCTGTTTGAGTTGTGAGTTGGACTAGAAGACCTACAAGGACCCTTCCAACTGAATTATTCTATGTTTTATGAGGAAAATCAATAATTTGCCTGAAATTTCAGTGACTGTGTGTTTTCATTTGAGATTTACAAATGTTCCTGAATTTCACGTATAGCATTAGAAAAAAAAAAACTACCGACTTTTAGATTATTTCTACTCGTTTACACTGACAGTATTCTGGGATGCATGTCAGCAGGATTCTCTGCTCTGTAGAACACACTCTACTCATGGCTTGTTACTCCATTTTCCAAGATGCAGCCAAGTGTTAAAAGTCTGGGAATCACAGTAATCACACAGAGCCAACTCAGCAGACAATTGCAAGAGTCTTGTCATAATGGCACTTAACCTCCTGGGTTTGACAGTATGACTGAAGTTAACTGTCATGGAAATTCTGTCACAGGAATGCTGGTTGTGTTTATCAAAATGTGAGAAGCCGGTGAACAAAGCAGCTGGTGTCTGAGAAATAGGCTGCCCAACATTTTACCTCTGAACAATGTTCAGCTTCTCAGTCATTTATTACACGTGATCACTTTTTCAAACAACTGCGGGAAATTGCTGAGTTGTTAACAAAGGGCATTGCCATATTACTTCTGCCATATTGTTCACAAAGCAGGCAAACATTGTGACAGCTTAAAGAATATTTTTAAAACTGAAATAATAATGAGAGTTGGCTCAAGGGTTTCCAACTGCAGCAGCAACGGATATGTTGACACCATTATTTGCCCTCCACAGATGCCACAGTCACCTGCTCTCTTCCCCAGGAAATGATTCATTTTGAGAGATCTTCAGAGCAAAGCGTCAGATGGTTACAGAAGCTGTGCAGTCCAGTGTAGAAGAAGCATCAGTGTGGCCAGAATACTGCTTTGCTCTGAATATAGCTTAAAATGAGGCATTTGGGACTCGGAAAACACTCTTAAAAGTGTTTCCACCCCTGTTCTGTTATCAGAATATTAACTCCATGACTGCCTTCCATGCATTCCCTCAGAAAGAAGCTTTTTTCCCCCCCTCTCCTGACCTTTGCTCTGGGGTTGAGGAAAGAATTATCAAGGGACTGGTCTTGATTTCCTATTGTGCTTGATGTATTTTTCTGTTTTATAAGTAGGCATGTAGACTTCTTTATTTTATACGGCATGGCAAAATGTAGCATGGTGCATAGAACACACAGAAACAATATATAAAACACCAGAGCAGTGAATTATTTTAAAAAGACACATATGAGTGATGAAGAAAATTAGGAATATAATTAAAATAGATATGAGCCATTACTGGAGGGACTAAACCAATAGCCGGATATTTAGATCATTTAGCCCAGGTATTGGCAACCTTAAACACTCAAAGAGCCACAAAGGTCCTAACCGGAAGCCCCGCGTTCAATTATGGAGCTGAATGGAAGTGCGGTTTCCCCCACCATAGAGTTTCCTCCTAGTGTGATGTCCTTTTTCCTATACCTGTCCTAACTAAAAGCCCTATCAATTGTGGAACCAACTGGCGACAGAGAGCCACAGCACTATGTCAGATGACATAGTTCTTGCATGAATTCAGGGAAACTTCTGAGGGAAGCATTCCATTGCAAAAAGATGTAAAGTTTGTGAGACGTTCCCACAGCCACAGTTAAGATTATCAACCAACCCTCACTTACGTTTCCAATATTGACACCCAGATTTGATTGAATGCTATCCCATCACACAACCGTGAATGTCATGAGGGTGTTGTTGTTTTTTTTAATTTCATAAATAGTAGTACCAGCAAATTAATGCCCAGGATTGTTTGGCAGTTTGAACCCCTAGCACCGCGTAACGGAATGAGCTCCCATTACATTTCCCAGCTTCTGCCAACCTAGCAGTTCGAAAGCATGTAATGATGCAAGTAGAAAAAATAGGAACCACCTTTGGTGGGAAGGTAACAGCGTTCCGTGCACTTTCGGCATTTAGTCATGCCGGCCACATGACCATGGAGATGTCTTCAGACAGTGCTGCCTCTTTGGCTTTGAAACAGAAATGAGCACCGCCCCCTAGAGTCAGGAATGACTAGCACATATGTGCGAGGGGAACATTTACCTTTACCTAATAATGCAATTGTTTACTAATAGGCACAGACATGCTGATGCCATAGGATTAATCCAAGTAATAAACTGTTAGAGTTCACAAAAGACGTGACCCGACAAAACCGCACTCGTCAAAAGCGCACCGACAAAACCGTGTCGCTAAAACTGCGATGTCATCAATGTGCCGACAACAGTGCGTCAACAGAAGGGCAATTTACAGCAGCGTGTCGACAGAAGGGCGATTTAAGTTAAGGTAAGGGTTAGGTTTAGGGTTAGGTTTAGGGTTAGGATTAGCGTTACGTTTAGGGTTAGAGTTAGCGTTATGTTTAGGATTAGGGTTAGCGTTACATTTAGGGTTAGGGTTAGCGTTACGTTTAGGGTTAGGGTTAGCATTAGGGTTAGCGTTAGGTTTAGGGTTAGGTTTAGGGTTAGGTTTAGGTTTACAGCACGCTTCTGTCGCTGCGCTGTTGTCAGCGCGATCCAGCGCTCATTCGTGGGCGCGGTTTAGAACTCGCGGTTTTGTCACCGGGGTTTAGTCGGGCACAGTTTTGTCGGTCACCCTTTTGTCAGTGAATCCAAAAGACAGCATATTACATGCTCCTACCTAAGGGGAAATCACTAGTTATATATTAACATTTGTCTTGTTCAGTGAAGGAACCTGATGCAAGACAAATGTTATTTATCACAGGATCTCTTAGTGTGACACAATTAAGGGTCAGTGAAATGTGAATGTATCAAAAATTGAACGCACAAATACATCCATAATGTTACACTGATAGAGTGCTGTCTGGACTAAATCCACTTAATATGTTAAGTGACACAGCATTGTTTTCAGTAAAACTGAATATTGTGCAGTGATTAAAATCAATTCAATTGATGTACATGTTGATAAAAAAAGAAATAATAGTTGACTCTATCAAGTAAATGTTGGTGACTGAACACTTATTATGTGCAGTCTGATTCTTAACTTAAAAAGATGACATTGAATCAAAATTAAATCAAGGCATACTGCTGCAGAAATATTGGAATTCCATTAATAACATTCTCAACTAATATGTCTAAACAGGGTTGGGTTTTTTCAAATGGTACATTGAGTTTAATTGAGAACTGACAAGTATTGTTGGCACGCTGGATATCTGAATAAAATTATGATTGCTGAATTAATAAAAAGTTAGTATGCATTAATGATTCATCTCTTAAATAAACAACAATAAAATTGATTCCCCCCCTGTTTTTAAAGGATCTCATACATATTCAGTTTTAAAATAAAAATGTCAAACATTAACAAGAAAAAAAAAACATTAAACATCATAAAGTTCCATCAAATTACAGTCCCTCTGTTTTTTTTTCTCCCCAGAAAACATTATGTTCTCCTTGATGGGGCATAATATTACATTTCATTATCTATGTTAAAATCTCCATAAATTTCCATTTCTTGTACAAAGCAAGTGATTATTTGGGAAATGTCAAAATTGTTTTCCCAGCCTTGTTTGGAATCCCACTTTCTGTCAAGATATGACTAACTGCCAGCCAAAAATTAGCATTTCAAGTGCTCTTAATTATTTTCCTCCAAAATGACATAAGGAAAAATAGAACTGTAAAAGAAACATAGGAACAATATCACATTAGAGGTTAGTGGACTGGAGGTGGCCACAGTTTCCTGCTTTGTCACGGAAATATTTCAAGGTGGTTCTAATTTTTTTTTTAATATTAAGCTTTTTGTCTCTGCAGGTTTTTAACCTTTCTCTTTCATACTCCTTTATTTTCAAAGTGAATTTGTGGAAAGGATCTATTTAAAAAAAAAGTATTGTTTTATTGTGCAGCAACATTGTGTAGGTGGTAAATTCCTCTTTAGATAAGAAGTATTTACCTAATCAGCATCCCTTATAAAACTTTTTTACTTGTGACAACTTGATGAGGGTTGTTGTTAGTTGCAACTGAGAACTTTGCCATCTTCAATCCGACCTAAGCATATTATATAAAATTATCCGCTACAATGTCCTACCTGTCAATGTATTTAACCACAACAACACATGAGCCCACAATAGATACAAACTAGGGGTGGGTTCCTGCCAGTTCTAACCTCTTCTATAGAAGAGGTTCCACAAATCTACTGTGCCGTTTAGAACCGGTTCCAGCTCCCCCACCCGCCCATCTGCCCATTATCAAGATGAAGAGCGAGAGGAGGAATTCTGTGAGTTGAAGTCCACAAGTCTTAAAGCTGTCTAGTTTGAACACCCCTGGGATTTTTTTCTAAAGGGTTAAGGGTGCAAGGGTCTTGTAACTTGACAGCTTTAAGACTTGCATGCTTCAAATGCCAGAGTTTCTGAGCCAACATTTTGGTTGCTAAGCAGGAGCATTGTTAAGTGAGTTTCACCACATTTTACAAGTTGGCCACCCCCAACCAGTCACATGGCTGGCAAGCCACTCCCACCAAGTCACATGGCTGGCAAACCACTCCCACCCAGTCACATGGCTGGCAAGCCACTCCTACAAAGCAGGCCACACCTACAGAAGAGGTTCCAAAAATTTTTGAAACCCACCACTGATACAAACTTATGGTAAACCACTCCAAACATGATTGCAGAAAATATGACTTCAGTAACAGAATTGACAAAGCCTGGAATGCACTACCTGACTCTGTGGTTTCTTCCCCAAACCCTCAAAACATACTATCAACCTCACCCCATTCCTAAGAGGTCTTTAAAGGGTGTGCATAAGTGCACCAGTGTGCCTACCGACCCTGTCCTAATATTCCCTTGTATTCATATTCATTTCATGTATTCATAATCATCTCTATACTTGTATCTGTTATCTAATTCATACTGGACAAAATATAAACAAACAAACAAACAAATTGTTTCTGACCCATCACGACCCAATGGACAATGTTCCTCCAGGCCTTCCTGTCCTCTACCATCCTCTGGAGTCCATTTAATCTCATGCCTACTGTTTTGGTGACTCCATCCAGCCACCTCATTCTCTGCTGTCCTCTTCTTCTTTTGCCCTCAATCGTTCCCAGCATTAGGCTCTTCTCCAGTGAGTCCTTCCGTCTCATTAGGTGGCCAAAGTATTTGGGTTTCCTCTTCAGGATCTGGCCTTCTAAAGACCAGTGAGGGAGGAAGGAGTGATAAAAAGTAAAAATGGTTACCAGTAATTACATGATTGATTTTTTTTAATGTATCACATATTCCTCTATCCTAGCTTCATTCAAAGAATTCTTGGTTCCACAAGGGAATCCTTGCTTTGGATACCAGTAAAAAGAACATTTTGTGTCTGAGAATTACTGCAGACTTCCTCCCACCCCCTTTGATGTATCCCTACATCAAATTCAGAGTGAGGTCATGTGGATAATATCCATAAGTGCAAGGATTATTGTGACTGCACTCATATGAAATATTTATTTTGTGTCTGTGACAATTCACCATGGCCAACTCATTGTGGCCCAATTCACTGAGGGAGAAAAGTTACATAAATATCAAAGAAATGGTGGAATAGAATAATTTAAAAAGAATGGAAAAGGAGGGATAGAATGAAATGTGATGGACAATATTGTAATATTGTAAAAAATATTACAATATTTTTTAAATTTTATTTTAAATAATAAAATTGAATAGTTATATTGTTCTGTGGCATGTTGTCCCATGGTGAGTTAGCTCTGGTGAGTTGGCTGTAGCAAATTGGCTGTGATGAGATAGTTGAGTTAGTTGAGATGAGGTGTCCCATTCCGGTTTATTCTATGGAATACGTCAACGGAATTAGTTTCTTAAATTAAAAGAGTCAATGCAATTCCACAATTATAATATGCATCTGGTGCAGTGGTGGGATTCAAATAATTGAACAACCGGTTCTCTGTCCTAATGACCAGCTGGGTAGGTGGGGCTTGGTGGTCATGTGTCTGGGTGGGTGTGGCCAACTCAATGTCACTCACGTCAATAGGTGCTTCGCCTTAGCTGTTACAATGTCATAAGGGTTAACTGGAGAGGCAGTTTCTGTAAGCAGGGCAATAAAGATTAGGCTAGAAATAGCACCAGAATGTTTCCTCCCTGTCTTCCTTACAGGATTAGCCCTGTAAAGTGGGGGGAAATACAAAATGAGATTTCTTCCAACAACCGGTACTCCGAACTGCTTAGAAAGTTAACAACCGGTTCTCCTGAATAGGTGTGGGCTGGCTAAATCCCACCACGGATCTGGTCCAAAGGTGTAATATTCATTTATCTTCTAAATTGCATCTTCAATTTTAGAATTTTTAGCAGTATTCCTTTGTATTAGAAGAATATAATGTCCCAGTGTTGCAATGTTCTACATATTCTATCCGTCTGATGAGGCAGACCAGTCTAAGAAAAATGTATAAATGAAAATATTATATAATATTTAATTATAGATATAGATAAATAAATTCTCAAAGGACTATCATGCAGATGACAATCATTCCATTTCATATTTAAAGTCCAAGTTAAGCAAATGATATAAATTATACTACTTTATAAAAATGAATTTGTAATTCAAAGCTGAACATAAAGTAGCCTGTTACTTGGAGATTAGCACTACAGTTCTATGTCAGTTGAAATGAAAATATCTCTGCTAATTTCCAGAAGTTGTGACTATTGTTGTCCTGTTAGAAAACCTCCTTAAGGGGAGAATTCCTGTAAATAGCACTACCACCAGAAATCATTAACTCTTCCACTTCAATCTGAGCTCAGATTTTAAAAAGAAAATGCATTTAAAGAAGAGGCTCTTTCGAAAAGTCATGTTCTGAGTATCTACTAGGATAAAATATTTTCATTCTATTTTCAACTGTAATGTATTCTCCAATCCTCTGCTTAACATATAATGGGATTGGGTTAGGGTGATATTCATCCCATTATTTTTCAAACAGTAAAAAGAAAATACTGTGATTTAATCATCTTTTTTTGGGGGGGGGGGCTTTTACTTCAACATTTCATCAAATGTTCAGCATCACCAGAACATAGAGGGAATATATGCCAGTAGTAATTTACCTTCATCATATGAAAAGACACAGGTTTTTATGCTTTTAATGGATTAGATGCCAGAAAAACCTCTGAGATTGAAAAGTTATTTTCAAACTGAGTCGGATCATACTTATTCCATGGGTAGCTGAGCTGATTGATTGAGATGTATTGTCTGCAGTATGAGGTAAGGGTTCCTTTTTCCTGAACCACTTTGATTAAAGCATTTGCTGTGAAGATTCTCTGAAATGTGAAGAATTTCTGCATTATTCAAGCTCCTGTTTTTCCATACTCAATCATATAAATAGCCTCTACTGACAGAAGGTGTTTTTTTGCTTCATATACCCTCCATGTTTAGAAGATGATGGGTACAATACAAAGGGGGAGCATTGTCAGGAAACATTTTCATATTCCTCAACTTCATATATGAATTCTGCCTTCATGTGAAATTCCTGAATGGGAGGTGAATATTCTCATTTTCAGCTTTCCATGAAGTGTTTTGGATCCTGGAAAATAGGATAGTTATAGAAGTTACTGTCTCGGTATCAGTGTTCACATAACTGTATTTTTCATGAGGGAACTGTAAAATGTTGAAGGCAAGATTTTAATGAGCTACAGGAAGTTCTCGAGTTAGTTTATTGCCCAGTTCATAGTTATGTTGTGTAGCTGTGTATAAAATCAAATACGTTATCTATGGCCTGGCATGTACTCTTGTAATAAATATCTAGATTTTATATTTTGCTTCAATATTGTTGTAATATATGTTGGAGAATCACCATTTAGGGAATCATGCTCAATATCCTTAATGATTAATGCATCCCAAAACAACCCATTTCATTCCAGGATAATGAACAACAAAGATTGATGTCTTCTCTTCCAATATAATAAACTTTCCCCACCCACCCACAACCCCTAGTTACTATGAAAATAATATCATCACTTGAAAAATATGGAATATTTTTACCAATTTATGCACACTGCCCAGGGATTTGAGCACAAATAGCATCATAAAATGAGACTGATCTCAATAGAAGCAACGTCTAAGCCAATACTTTTCAATACATGAATGATACCAAACTGGCAGGAATAGCCAACACTTCAGAAGACAGACTTAAGATGCAGAAGAATCTTGACAGACTTGAACACTGGTCCCTACCTAACAAAATGAAATTCAATGGTGAAAAAAAGTAAGGTTCTACATATAAGAAAGGAAAACCAAATGCATAGGGACAGAATAGGAGGTACCGGGCTCAATAGTAGTAACTGAGAGATGGATCTTGGAGTCCTAGTGGACAATCACTTAAATATGAGCCAGCAGTGTGCTGCAGCTGCCAAAACACCCCCTAAAACATTCCTTGGCTGCATTAACAAAGGGATAGAATCAAGGTCATCTAAAGTGTTGATACCACTTTATAATGCCTTGGTAAGACCGCACATGGAATATTGCATCCAGTTTTGGTCACCACCACATAAAAAAGATGTTGAGACTCTAGAAAGAAGGCAGAGAAGAACAACAAAGATGATTAGGGGACTGGAGGTTAAACCATATGAAGAATGGTTGCAGGAATAAGATTAAATGAAAAGAAGGACTATGAGTGACATGATAGCAGTGTTCCAATATCTAGAATAGAATAGAATAGAATAGAATAGAATAGAATAGAATAGAATTCTTTATGTGATTGAACATACAGTAGAAGGAATTTTTCTTTGGTGCATATGTTGTCAGTATATATAAGGAGAATAAAATACAAGAAGATACTACAAAAAGTTACAACACTTAGTGGTAGTCAAGATTACTGACAAGCTATCAAATCATACTAGTAAACAAATAAAACAATATAAATTGAAACATACAAGCAACATGGTTATAGTCATAAGTGGGAAGAGATAGATATTAGCAAGGAAGAGAAGAACAATAGTAATACAGTCTTAGTAAATTATTTGACAGAATTGTGGGAAATAGTTGTTAGGTAGTGATGGCATTCAGGAAAAAAACCTGTCCTTGGGTCTCGTTGTTCTGGTGTGCCATGCCCTATAGCGTTGTTTTGAGGGCAAAAGTTGAAACAATTTATGTCCAGGATGTGACGGGTCTGTAGATATTTTCACAGCCACAAAGGGGCTGCCACAAAGTATAGGAGGGTGGGGTTGGCTGTCAACCTATTCTCCAAAACACCTGGAAGCGGGACAAGAAGCAATGGGTGGAGACTAATCAAGAAGACAAGCAACCTGAGAGTGAGAACAATTAATCAATGGAACAACTTGCCCCCAGAAGTTGTTGGTGCCCCAACACTTAGAGCTTTTTAAGAAGAGATTGGAATAGTCAATTGTCTGAAATGTTATTGGGTCCCCTGCCTGAGCAGAGTTCTTCCAAGGTCCCTTCCAACTCTGTTATTGTGTTATTCTCTAAGCAAGGATCCTAGGACCTAGGTTGTATTCCTGCTAGACCTCTTTGCAATGGGATGGAACAAAGACTTCATTTCTTTTTGATGAGTTTAACCACATGCTCCTTTTTTCGTGTTTTCCATAGTTTATCCTGGACACGCTAATATTGCTTCTTCACAGTACTGCTTTGGACATGTATATTAGGGGGGGAAATGAGGTTGACTTTGTTAAATGGAAAATATTTCCCAGTTTTGCTGACTTCTTCTCTTTTCAGCATATTAGGTAGTGATGAATGAGACAGTAGCCCTTTTACGGCCAGTTGTCATGCTTCATGCACTATGTTTTCCCAGGCAAAAAGGTCAATGTTTGCAACACCGGATGCAAATTTCCAACAGCCTAAAATAAAAGGCATATAAAATATGACTTCAGTCATGCCAACCATAGGGAATAAGTGCAATCAATGATATTTTGCTGTGCTTAGCAACCTGCTGTGCTGTACAAATAGAAGCAATTTCCATAGACAAGGATTCTAGCATTTCCTGTGGGGTATAAATTTGCTTGATCTCCTTGATTTTTTTTTTTTAAAGACCTTCTTTCCCTTAGCATAAATGCTGGTTCATTGCCTAACTTCATTTGTAGAATCATGAATATTGTTTTAAATATTTTGTATTTTTATCCATTAGGCAACATGGATGTAATTCCATAAAGAAAGACCTGTCAGAGAAAAGCAACCTTATCATACATTAAGAAGAGCCGAGGTGGCGCAGTGGGTAGAGTGCAGTACTGCAGGCCACTTCAGCTGACTGCTAGTTCAGCAGTTCAGCGGTTCAAATCTCACCGGCTCAGGGTTGACTCAGCCTTCCATCCTTCCTAGGTGGGTGAAATGAGGACCCAGACTGTGGGGGCAATATGCTGACTCTGTAAACCGCTTAGAGAGGGCTGAAAGCCCTATGAAGCAGTATATAAGTCTAACTGCTATTGCTATTAGGTCATTGTTCGATTTAGTCTTTTCTAGCCAATATTGATTGCCAGCATCTTTTTAGGGTTTTAGGCAATCCCATTTGTCCTGAGTAAATATAAATATCTTGAATTATATACAGTATATATGGAAATCAGTGGTGGGTTCCTATCAGTTTCGATTGGTTCAGCCAAACTAGCACTGCGGTCTGCGTTGCTGGAACTGGCAGTAACCCAGGAATGTCATGCCCCTGAACTGGTTCTCCGGGTAACACCTACAGCGACACCATTTTGTTTTTTGCTTCTGCGCATGTGCAGAACAATTTTTATTGTGCTGCACATGTGCACACAGCACGCATCAAGTGTGCCCATGCGCAGCATGCACACGAGCAAACCAGCAGTAGTGGCTGCCGGAACCCATACCTGGTGGAGATATCTATATCTATATCTATATCTGTTCTGACTCCCCTCTTCGCTCGTTCACAAACGACAGCCAGACAGAACTTCAAAGGAAATATCTTTATCACTCCCGGCTCAAGCTGGCTGAGAGCCCAAAATAAACATAGATAAAGTCTCTGGCAAAAAGTTACACAGCAAATGCAAAAACAAAACTCTTGCAGCAATCCAAGTTTACAGAAAGCAAATCACTTATCCAAGTGCCTCTTTGAATCATGGAACTGAACTCACGAACAAATGAACGACATTGACTTCTGCCACTAAGGCGTCACACCATCCGTCTTTTATCTGCAGGAGAAGACCCTAACGAGCAACAGCTGCTCATTATCCTGCATCCTGAAACAACTCACAGATTTCTGCTGAGTCACAACATATATCTATATCTATATCTATATCTATATCTATATCTATATCTATATCTATATCTATATCTATATCTATATCTATATCTATATCTATATCTATATCTATATCTATATCTATATCTATATCTATCATCTATCATCTATCATCTATATCTAAATCTATATCTATATCTATATCTATATCTATATCTATATCTATATCTATATCTATATCTATATCTATATCTATATCTATATCTATATCTATATCTATATCTATATCTATATCTATATCTATATCTATATCTATATCTATATCTATATCTATATCTATATCTATCATCTATCATCTATCATCTATCATCTAAATCTATATCTATATCTATATCTATATCTATATCTATATCTATATCTATATCTATATCTATATCTATATCTATATCTATATCTATATCTATATCTATATCTATATCTATATCTATATCTATATCTATATCTATATCTATATCTATATCTATATCTATCATCTATCATCTATCATCTATCATCTAAATCTATATCTATATCTATATCTATATCTATATCTATATCTATATCTATATCTATATCTATATCTATATCTATATCTATATCTATATCTATATCTATATCTATATCTATATCTATATCTATATCTATATCTATATCTATATCTATATCTATATCTATATCTATATCTATCATCTATCATCTATCATCTATCATCTAAATCTATATCTATATCTATATCTATATCTATATCTATATCTATATCTATATCTATATCTATATCTATATCTATATCTATATCTATATCTATATCTATATCTATATCTATATCTATATCTATATCTATATCTATATCTATATCTATATCTATATCTAATCTCTCTGTGTGTGGGTGTGTGTTTGTGTGTGTGTGTGTGTGTAAAGGTGGAAAGAGGAAGTGAAAGGGAAGGGGAGAAAGGGAAAATGGAATGGAATGGAGAAGGGGAGAAAGGGAAAATGGAATGAAATGGAGAAGGGGAGAAGGAAAAGGAAGGAGAAAAGGGAAAGAGGGAATGGAATGGAATGGAGGAGCGGGGGAAGGGAGGTGGGTGAGTGTAGTTGAGTAGAGTGGAGTGGAGTAAAGTGAAGTGAAGTAAAGTAAAGTAAAGCTAAATTAAGTAAAATAAGCTAAGGTAAACTAAACTAAGTTAAGTTAAGTTATAAGAATGTTTCTGAAATCCATGAAAATGAGGCAAACTATCTGTTCATTACCAAGATATAGGGTTACTTTATTCTTGACAAAAAATATTGTCTAAATTGAAGAGAGAGAGGAGAAGGGAGGGAAGGAGAGAAAGAGAGAGAGAGAGAGAGAGAGAGAGAGAGAGAGAGAGAGAGAGAGAGAGAGAGAGAGAGAGAGAGCAAACATTGTGATGGTACACAAGGAACAGAAGTAAGTGGTGGTGATAGCTATAGTGGTGCCATGTGACAGCAACATCAAGGAGGAGTATGAGAAGATATATGATGTGTACCATGCAATGATATCTTTTAAATGATTGCAATATTAGCATACATCCTGCTGAAATAGCAAAAGAATGCACGCTAAACAAAGATTTTTCCCCACTATTAGAAGGAGATCCAAAAAAGTCAAGAGCCTTTGACACATTCAGTGGGAAGGGGCAGATGGCCCAGATCATACCGGCAGACAAGACAGTGACTTTAATGCTTTGTCCATTCCTGCAGACCCTTTCTGTAATTAATATAATTAATTACAGAAAGTGATGATGCAGCTACATGCTATACATTCAGGATAATGAATACTTTAGCCCTTAGCATGTCTGAATACATTTCCATAAATTTAGAAATATAATCTCCAAAGGACAAAACAATCATAACCTAGATCTGCATATTATTCTTTCTATGTGGCATCAGGGTCCCCCCTCCCTTTACAAGGCCTGTGAGTGGAGCTGCCTGACTAAGATAAATTGGTTCCATCCTATACTTGCCAAGTTATCAACTTTTTCAAAACAGAATTGTCTTTAACTACAAAGCAATTAGCATGCCAGAAAATGTCTAAGGCAAGATGTGTCTTCTGTGAAACTCAGCAGCTGATTATGAGCGCAAGTTATTTTTGAAAGACAATGGTTAAATCAAGAAACAATTCAGACTAATGCAAGCACAATTCAGCTTAAGAGTATTAATCCACTATTTTGGAAAGTTTCCAAATATGTCTAAAGATTGATCAACCAGAGCTTTAGATTTACACCAAGAAATATAAGAGGGTTATGGGAGCCATCTTTTCTTTTGGATCTTTGGCCTGGCACACTTTCTATTCCAAATACCATGTAGAATTAAATGAGAGTCGAAGGCAAAACTATGATTAAAGTTCCAATGTAATAAAGCAGGCATGTTGGCACATAGCTGTGGGGATTCCAACTCTGGAAGTTACATCAGAATCCCACCCAGTTAAATGTTCATGATCTTGTCCCCACACCCACAGTCCATCACATGGTCCAATCTTCTTCTTCCACGCTGGCATCCATGCCCAGCTTCTTCCGGTCAGGTGTACTGGTGTGGAGACAAAGGATGACCTTGCTTCTAGTAAAGAATGAAAAACAATACATTCCAAAATCCTACTCCTTCTATTCCCCCCTCCCACTGACTATACTTAAAGAAACAGCATAATGAAATTAGAGAAAGTGTGGCAGGCCAAAATTCTAAAAAGGAATATAAATGCAGGCCTGACACTATTATTCTACTATCCATTTTCTATTGTGGGAAAATGGGAGGGGGAGATTGTACGGATGCTATGTAGCCATAACAAAATTCTTTCTAGAAAGCCAAGGTCATCCTTTGTCTTTGTACTTCTACACCGGACTGGAAATGGATGGGTGGAACTGCCAACATAACAGTGGAAGATTGGACCATGTGATGGATTTGTGGGTGTGAGGGCAGGATCTTGAACTTTTAACTGGGTGGGAAAACTGGAAAGCCTTCAGATTCGGGTTTTCCCAGATGTGCCAGAGGTCCCTCTTTTTATTTTCTTTATTTTCTTTTCAAATTGAGAAATCTGGAATGCATAACTACCTGAATTGTAAAAACTTTTTGGATTGTCTGAAATAGATTGTCCATTTGTCTTTGTTATGTGTTCATTGGTAAACATATACAATATACCAGGAAGCATCACTATTATGAGTTTGCTGTAGGGATGGGCCATATCAGACATTGTACAGCATATTGGTCTAGGCCAGAAATCAATTCTGAGGGACATTTTCAAAAATGTAACAGCAGAAATCACTGCCGTAAACATATGCAAAGCACTTTTTCTTTTTCAAAGATTTATAAAACAAATAACTATAGGACACTACAGCAATGCTAATGAACACTAGGTAGACAAAGCCCAGCCCCAGCGTGGGAAAACTCAT
Organism: Thamnophis sirtalis; assembly: GCF_051295495.1. Lineage (NCBI taxonomy): Eukaryota > Metazoa > Chordata > Lepidosauria > Squamata > Natricidae > Thamnophis > Thamnophis sirtalis. The sequence continues at coordinate 15,157,959 of NW_028261392.1, forward strand.
CACAGCCAACTCTCCACTGCCAACTCTCCATGGCCAACTCTCCACGGGACAACTCGTTGTAGGACAATTTAACAATTCAATTTCATTATTTAAAATAATTTAAAATATATTGTAATTTCATTTTGTTCCTCCTTTTGCATCCTTTCTTTAATGATTCTATTACACTACATCTTTGATATTAGTGTAACACTTGTCCTGCAACAAGTTGTTTCCACAGCAAGTTGGCCATGTAGAGTTGGCCATGTAGAGTTGGCCATGGTGAATTGGTAGTAGCGAATCAGCTGCATCGAGTTGGCCATGACCAGTTGGCCATGCAAATTGTCATACTTTCTCACCTTTCATATCCTATGAGTATGACATGATTCCTTAATGCAACCTTAACTTTCATCTGAGTTTCCGTATGGACATCCTAATTAATTCTTAATAGTCATGATGTGCTCAGGTATCATCATTTGGTCATTTTTCAACAGGTATCATCTGAACCAGGCATAGGGTTTCTGAATTAGACAAATAGCTTTGATTCTGAATCCTCGCTGGAAGCAAAACATAGAAAAGAGCCAACTGTGGTCTGTGGGTCTTAAAAAGACAATGCCAACTTTGTGGGGACTCCTTCAGCTGGAGTACTTTAAACTGCAATTGCAAATTTCAAGAGTTTCAATATCAGCTAAAAAGCTAAAATGACTTTAAGCCTTAGCCAAAGCAGTGGAGTAAAATCCACGGGTGTTATTTTGCCATGCTAAAATATCAGCATGAGGTTTGTGGCTTTGAAAGCACCGTAAATGCTAAAAAGGCTTTATTAAGCAATGCCTAGCAAGGCCTTTGGCGAGGATGATTGGTGTTCCTTTTCTTCACCTTCCTTGTTTCCATGGAGGTTTGTTTGTTTGTTTGTTTTTCCATCTTTGTTTCTTTGCATTTCTTATATTGTTACTTTTTTAAAAAAAAGTTTTTAATAATTTAGAAATCATCCAGAGTCACTGGATTGGGCAGCCTGTGAATTTAATAAATATTTTTTATTGCTAAATAATATTATTGTATTCACTTTTAATAAAACCATCATATACAAAGGGAATATCCACAGATAAGGCATAGATAACAAGATGGGAGCAACATTAATGTTACACCCCTTTTAGGCGGCCTACACTGGTTGCCGGTTGTCTTCCGGGTGCGATTCAAGGTACTAATTATGACCTTTAAAGCGCTCCATGGCTTAGGCCCAGGGTACCTGCGAGACCACCTACTGCCACCAGTAGCCTCCCACCGTCCAGTGCGATCCCACAGAGTTGGCCTCCTCAGGGTGCCGTCGGCCAGACAGTGTCAGCTAGCGACCCCCAGGGGGAGACCCTTCTCTGTGGGAGCGCCTTCCCTCTGGAATGAGCTGCCCCCGGAGTTTCATATAATCCCCAACCTCTGGTCCTTCCGGCGCGCCCTAAAAAGTTGGCTTTTCCAGCAAGCCAGCCTGGCCTGAACAAAACAAAACAAATTATTGATCATTGTTAATTTTAATTTGAATTTTTTTAAAAAAAATGTTATTGTCAATTCTAATTGGGTTTCTTTGGGATATTCTATTTAATTTTTTAAAAAACACTTTTGTATTATGTGTTTCTTTTAATGTTGTACGCTGCCCTGAGTCCTTGGGAGAAGGGCGGCATATAAATCTAATAAACCAAACCAAACCAAACCATTCAGTAGAGGGCTGTATAATTAGAGTTCAGAATTTTACATCCTATATGGTTGTTCCCCTTCCTGCTATGCTGTCCTTCAGATTATTCTGACTAATGTATAACACCTTTTCCGGTAAGTCTGTACTAAAATATGTCCCGTGTTGGTCATATTTTATAGTTCTGCAAAATATAAGGGTTGTAAATAGCATCACATCCTATTAGTAGCTTGGATGAAACCCAAATATTTGAATAATTGCCAAGGACATTTTACCAAATATATCGCCATTAACATACATCTATTTACTCTGCCTTCTCCAGCTATTGGGCTTAGGAGTATATGTTGTTTATAGTTATTGCCTTGCAGTTATCAAAAGTTTACGTGAGGGCATACCAGGCTATCTATCCTGTTGTCTGCCAGGTGTCCAGCCTTGGAAAAGAACTTCTAAAGAAAAGAGATAACCCTCTTGAGCTAAACTGTGTGAGCAAATGGCTAATTAACGGAGGAGAGTTACAGAGGCTTGTGGGAAAGCTAAAAGTTTTAACTAGCCATAGTATGCACAAGGCATCAGAAGATAATCCATTTTATGCTGGGAAAAATGGGGCAGGCCACTTCAGTCCCTCGCCATTAAATTCATTCTTCTCCAATGATGCAGAAGTTGCGTAGAAAATGCACACAAGTCCCTTGGGAAAGAAATAATTGTCCAACTTCATTCATACTATCTCAGTCAGATGGGTTCTTTTTTGTAAAGCTCTTTAAAAAGCAACAGACTGTACTTTCCAGTCAGTTAGTAAGCTGACAAAGGTTAGATTTTGAATGCAGAAATATAAATGTCTAAGGTCTACAGGTGCAGATTCTTTAATATGAGCCTTTTTAAAGTTTTTTTTTTCTGCATAGAATCATAACAAGCATAACAATCCAACTTTGTGATTTATTCAGATCCCTAGAAAATAAAAGTGGCAAGTTTGCAACCCAAAATTGTTGTTATCTTGGGTTATTCATGAACCTTTATTTTTGTTGCAAAGACATGACATGTACATAGTGACTTCCTCTTATTTCTGTCTCAAAGTATTTTTTAATCAAGCATAGCTTCCATAAGTTTAATAAATTGAGTTAAGGGTAAGGTACCCTGTGTAGGCTGAACAAACCTGTTCAGCAGAATTTTTCTAGACCCAAAGCAGATGTCTCTAACAAATCCAGCAGCATGTCTATTGTCTTCTTCTGCTTTTCAGCTGATTGGCTATAGTTTCTCTTTTTCCCCAATATATTTGGAAGAAAAACTTTGAAATATGGATGGGAAAATGAGTATCACAAATCGTGGGTGACATATTTTATTTCTAGATAAGTAAGGATAAGAGTAGGACTGGTTAATACTTAAAACCTGTGTTCCACATCTTTCAACTTCCACAAAAATCAAGCTTACTTCTAGATATAGATTGTTATAAGGTTATAAAATATTATGAAATGCAAAATACAAAAGTAAATAAAAGAGCAGTGAGAGGGAAGGGGAAAGGAGAGAGAGAAGTGGGGGAAAGATAGGGGGAAAAGAAAAGAAACATTGACTTCCGACTCTCTCTGTTGGAATAGAACAAGGCATTAGCATCAAATCACAGCTTTTTGTTTTTCTAATCTATAAAAGTCAAAGTTACATCCTTTTCCACATCAAGCACAGAATTCAGAAGCGGTTTCCATGTGGAAACAAAAGTACTTATGTTCTTTTCATTAATCAGAGTAGTCAGTTTTGCCATTTATGGATATAGATGAATGCAAAGGAATAAAAATTCTTCTCCTTCAAATATTCTTCTCCCACCCTCCAAATTCATATCTTCATATTCTATTGTTAACATAACAACAGTGGCTATTACATTCTATGAGGCTGTAGGAAGCTTTTGACAATACCACTACCACTATCAAAAACAAGAAAACCTCAAGAAACTTGTCATCCTTACTCTAGCACCAGATTATCTGATTCTAGCTGACTGCATCTCTTCATCCTATTAAGAATATTCTAGAATATTAAAGTCCTAGAGGAGATCAACCCTGACTGTTCTTTAGAAGGCCAGATCCTGAAGATGAAACTCAAATACTTTGACTGCCTAATGAGAAGGAAGGACTCATTGGAGAAGAGCCTAATGCTGGGAAAGACTGAGGGCAAAATAAGACAGAGAATGAGGCGGCTGGATGGAGTCACTGAAGTGGTCGGTGTGACCTTAAATGGACTGGGGGATGGTAGAGGACAAGAAGGCCTGGAGGAATATTGCCCAAGGGGTTACAATGGGCCAGACACGACTTTGCAACTAACAACAACAATAACAACAACAATATATTAAATACAGTATATTAAATAGCAAAACATATTGGTATCCCTTAATCAAACTCATTGGTAAGGACAATTGAGCCATTTTAAATTTAAATCTTGAATAAATCCCCCTAATGATTCATTACTGGTCTTTTGATAGGATAATTCAAAGTTATCCCTAGAGTGTCCTTCACACTTTCACCTGTGAATCTCCCTTGTCTCCACTGGAACTGAAGCTTAATGGGCATTTAAAATTGTGCATTGACCAATTGCCAGGTCAATTCCATGTAAGAATTTTCTTAACAATTCAAATGTGTAGTTGTACCTCTTGCTATAGAAGTACTCATTTTGTCCCCGAAGAAAGTAAATAATGGGAGAAATGATAGCGATGAGTAAAATTATTCTTGCTAGGGAGAAAGTACCATAAAGAAAGTAGCCTTCTGTTGAAGTTATTAAAATTATAATGCATTCTTAGGCAGCACACTTCTAGTCCAACCCCCTGCCTAGGCAGGAAACCCTGTACATTTCAGACAAATGGTTGTCTAACATCTTCTTAAAGACTTCCAGTGTTGAGGCATTCACAACTTCTGGAGGCAAGCTGTTCCACTGATTAATTGTTCTAACTGTCAGGAAATTTCTCCTCAGTTCTAAGTTGCTTCTCTCCTTGATCAGTTTCCACCCATTGCTTCTTCTCCTACCCTCAGGTGCTTTGGAGAATAGTTTGACTCCCTCTTCTTTGTGGCAACCCCTGAGATATTGGAACACTGCTATCATGTCTCCTCTAGTCCTTCTTTTCATTGCACTAGACATACCCAGTTCCTGCAACCGTTCTTCATGTGTTTTAGCCTCCAGTCCCCTAATCATCTTTGTTGCTCCTCTCTGCACTCTTTCTAGAGTCTCAACATCTTTTCTACAACGTCATTGACTTAATCATTGAAGAGTGGACAACATTTGTCTGGAATTATTCAGCCGTGATGGCGAACCTATGGCATGTGTGCCAGAGGTGGCACACAGAGCCCTCTCTGTGGGTGCGTGCACTGCTGCCAACTGCTTTTTGGGTTTCAGGTGCCAGCCACCGGTTCTTCAGGTTTACAGTGCCTCAAGTACTCTGGAGCACACAAAGACCAGCTGGCTGGCATGCATGGCGTGCCAGAAACCCGAAGACCAGCACATGCACACTGGCCAGCTGGGCTTTGGGTTTCCAGTGGTCCAGCACAAGTTTGTATGTTCCAGTTTTGGGCACTCGGTGCTGAAAAGGTTCGCATCACTGTGATATAGGATCTCCTTCTTGAGCAGTGGGTTGGATTAGAAGACCTCCAAGGTCTCCTTTCCAACTCTGTTATTCCGTTATTCTGTTTCAACGATGCACATTTTTCTCCACAATTTCCTGGAACACCATACTGTTTTGTGCACAATTTTCCTTAAATAAAGGTGCATGGACATCTATTTTTCTATCTATCTATCTATCTATCTATCTATCTATCTATCTATCTATCTATCTATCTATCTATCTATCTATCTATCTATCTATCTATCTATCTACCTACCTACCTACCTACCTACCTACCTACCTACCTACCTACCTACCTACCTACCTACCTATCTATCTATCTATCTATCTATCTATCTATCTATCTATCTATCTATCTATCTATCATCTGTATCTATCTATCTATCTATCTATCTATCTATCTATCTATCTATCTATCTATCTATCTATCTATCTATCTACCTACCTACCTACCTACCTGTCTATCTATCTATCTATCTATCTATCTATCTATCTATCTATCTATCTATCTATCTATCTATCTATCTATCATCTATCATCTATCATCTATCATCTATCTATTTATCTATCATCTATCTATCTATCTATCTATCTATCTATCTATCATCTATCATCTATCTATTTATCTATCTATCTATCTATCTCTCTATCTATCTATCTATCTATCTATCTATCATCTATCATCTATCATCTATCATCTATCATCTATCATCTATCATCTATCATCTATCATCTATCATCTATCATCTATCATCTATCATCTATCATCTATCTATCTATCTATCTATCTATCTATCTATCTATCTATCTATCTATCTATCTATCTATCTATCTATCTATCTATCTATCTCTGAAGCTGCCCCTTATATCATAATGTTTGGAAAATAATGGATTTGGAGAACCATCCATGCTGGCTAATTTTGAATCGGATTAGGGTTAAGTAAATCTGGCTCATATCTTTAATTCTGGATTATAAAGACTGTTGTTCAGCCTCTCATTTGTGGCTATGTAAAAATATACTTTCTCAAAATTCCTTTGAAGTCCTAAACTGTAGATGGCAGTAACAGCTAACTATTAGCTACGGTGCTGGCTTGTGCAAAACTAGTGCACATTAATCATACATACAGAAAATTTCACAAAGTACAACCTGAAAAAGACCTTGCTTTGCCACAATCAATCTTCATTCATTGCTAGATTAAAGCGGTTAGGTATACTTGATTGCTTTAGGTAGAAGATAAAGTTTAAAAGCAACTACATGTATGTTCCCCTTTTAGGGTTCAGTCTGATCGGTAGGTCTGTCTATAAAAATATCTGTCTGTCTCTCCATGTCTCCACACAAATGCACACAATCATCTCATCCTTGGTTATGTTTGGACCACGCGCAGTGTATTCATTTTAATTGCCATATGCTGACATTTTATCTTTAGTCCATGGCAAAGTACCAACTATAAACCAATTGCGATAGAAAGGAAAACAGCTCATCTGGTATGATTAAAAGAGTATTTCCTTGTATATCATGAACCTCTATCTACACTGAAGCATGGAGGTATGTTCTAAACTGAAAGTGAATGTCAATTATTTTTCTCTTCCCATTTTAGAATGAATTATGATTAATATGTATTAACATCCATTAAGGATTTGACAGTCAACTTCCTTGTGCCAGAATTTAATCCCAGAATAACAGAACCCAGGAGCAAGTACAGGATGTACAGTACTTACTTTGGCAGATATTTGCACATTATGTTTTGTATATTTCTTCTCCTTGTTTGAACAGGGAAGAAATTCTACTACCTTATTTCAAACCATTCAGACCCAATAGTTCTACCTTGCTTGTGTTTGAAGGTCTGGCAATATGAATGCTAGGGAAATCAGATTCTGTTTATACGTCTTTCTAGACTTAACATTTCTTTTTCCTATGCTTAACCAGGACAAGCCAACATTAGGGTCAACCATACAATTTAGTAAGCTACAAACCATAGTTCACAAACCAGAAAACTTTGCTGTTGCACTTAAGGCAGAGTTCTCCAACCTGTCTGGTTTTGCGGACTGGCTGGGGGCGGGGGAAGAGGGGTGGTTTTGTTTGAGCAGTGAGCACGCACCCACACACCTCCATTTGTCTCACTGGCAGGCACACGCGCCCTCTGCTCTTGCAAATGGAGCACGTACACTTGCCAACTGCTTGCACAAGTGGAGATGCACACATGCTAGCCCACCACTTCCATGGCCCCATTCCAAATGCCACAAGGCATCCCATGGTGGGCCGCAGCTTGTCAGTTGGGAATCCCTGACTTAAGGGAACAACTAATGGCCCGAGCAAGCATTGTAGCATGCAGGAACTTCAATAATGTTTTTATTTTCCATTTTCATAACATATAATCACATGTATACTATTACATAGTCAATATCATGTTGTATTATTAAATACTTATATCAATTCATCTTACCATCAACTACCAAAGGGAAAAAAAGAAAAGAAAAACCCAGTTATTGGCTCTTCTGCTCTCCATACACCATATTTATACCTTATCTGACACTTTCTTCTCCCTCTCTCCTCCCCCTTTCTACATCCTGTCTTTCCTCCATCATTTTCTACTCTACTTCCCCTTCCTTTCTCCTTCTCCTCTCTCCCCTTACCACTCCTTCTTATACACCTCATCTTCCCCCTTCCCCCTCTCTTCCTATCTTTCTTCTCTCCTCTGCTTCCCACTCTTCCTCTAATTCACTTGGTGTATTTCAGCTTCTGAGCAAACTCCCTTTTGTGTTGATGGTATTTATAATTCCATTTCAATATACATAAAAAAGAAAAAATAGCAGTATGCATGTACAATCATCCAACATCCGTCCTCCAACTTAGTAAACTGCACAACCTCCCACCCGACCCTCCAAACCCCCAACCTTCCCCCACCCTGACTTCCCAGAACCAATACAAGGTATAAATCTTTAACAAAAACAGTTTAAGATATACTTAAAGAAAAAGCAGAAAGTTAATAACATCTTTGAATTGAGCTTAGCTTCTCCTTGCTAGGCTAACTATAAATAATTTGTATCATTTCTGATCTTAATCATAAGCTATCTGAAATTTCCTAGACCCATATTTATTTTGAATATAGTCAATCCATTTTTCCCAGTCTCGTTTATATCTCTCGTTTGAATTATCCTTGAGATATGCAAATATTTTAGCCATCTCTGCTAAGTTTGTGATTTTTCAATGTCCATTCCTGGATAGTAGACAAATCTTCCTTCTTCCAGTATTGTGCCACCAACAATCTAGCTGCAGTTATCAAATGCAAAGTCAAGTTAATCCCTACTGCTGTACAGTCAGTAATTATAAATAACAAAAAATAGGTGGGGGGTAAACTTTATCCTTTTTTTTTTAAGAACATTTTGCATAATCCATCGGGAACTTTAATAATGTTGATGTGTATCTGAACTGTGATCAAGGGAACAGAAAATGCTCCATGTGAGCTATTCTGAACTCATCAGATCAGAAGTAGGTTGTTACCGGTTCGGCCTGGATCAATGCCCACCTGCCTAGATGTTTCTGTGCATGTGCAGAAGCGGCGCACGCATGGGAGTGCACCCAAACAGGTAGTAAACAAATTAAACCCACCTCTGCATCGGATGAAAAGCAGGGACCAAGTATTTTAAAAATAACCAAATGCCACCTGACCATTTTAAAAATGTTTGGTCCCTTCTAACAATGGGGTATGAGTATCCACTTAGCACACTTAAACAACATATTAAAGATCTGGAAATCCAACAAGATCGAACTGCTCTCCCCAAGAATGTTTATTTGAGCAGTCAAACTTCCCCTTTAAAGCAGTAAGATTTTTATATCAAATAACCATCCCCCAAATCCAAAGGGCATTAACCTAAATGTACTGCAACATACTTTCCACAGCAGTTTTGGAGGGCTGATACAAAAATAAATACCACATGAGCTAAGGCTGCGCCCCTGTGGACAAGGGGCCATTGAAACTATAGCTCACATCCTTCTATACTGCATCTTCCTAGAAGGACTCCCAGACTCAATTTATAACATCTCACCTAATAAAATATATGGAAAATATTGATCTTTTTAAAGTGCAGCTACTGTTGTCAGATCAGTATGAAGTAGTTTCCCTGAATATGGCCAAATTCTGGTGTATGTAAAATTAGCCAAACTTTAACTGTCCACATCCACTACCAATTGCAATATATTATGTCTGTTTTTTATTTTTACATTTTTACTCTTATTGGTGTTTTAATGAGTTATTTGCTGGTCTGTGACCATAATAAAGATTGTTCCTCCTCCTCCTCCTCCTCCTCCTCCTCCTCCTCCTCCTCCTCCTCCTCCTCCTCCTCCTCCTCCTCCTCCTCCTCCTCCTCCTCCTCCTCCTCCTCCTCCTCCTCCTCCTCTTCTTCTTCTTCTTCTTCTTCTTCTTCTTCTTCTTCTTCTTCTTCTTCTTCTTCTTCCATATTCATTATTGGACATTGGCGATCATGTTGGTGATCCTACTTTTATCAACAACTGCATGAAAAAGTATTGTTGAGTTTTGTCCAAAGCAGCCCTTAGATTTTGAAGCCATGATGTTCTTCTTCTGCCTGATAATAAAGATTGATTGAGTCAAATGCAATCTGAACTAAATGTTTATGCTGGACATTTTTAGATATAAAGGCGCATAAACCTTATGTTCCACTCTTTCTCTAATATTTCCTATTTGTTTTATTGACCAAATATTTTTTACCGAGAAAAAATCCTGGAAATCTTCTCACTGGAAAGATAATATGACTAAAGGAAACGTTGAACAATTTTCTCTAAAATTTTGTCAGGGAATAGCCAATGGATATAAAAATGCTTGCCAACCATTTGGTGATTATCAACATTATATATGTAAAAGCCAAATATTTTTTTAAGCTGCAATCCAGATTTGATTGTGGGTGATTCATGGAAAGGTATCTTTTGACCCACCATTTGATTGCATCCCTATTAATTTCCCAACTTCATCCAAATATTTCTGGAGAGAAAGAGTGTAATATACCTCCCACTAGTGTGATTATCATCCCTCTAAGAATCCTTGTTGAGATGGGAACATAATATTTATTTTCCCCATCCTTCATCCTACCATTGGTGTTCTACAAGGCTAGTTGCAAAATATGGTATAGAATGATAATGATGTTATCCATTCATCCGTGTCTGGCTCTTGGCAATTCTATGGATCTTGCACTACTTCACTGAGTTTTTCCATGCTCTGGCTGGTGTCATGCTCTGACTGATGCTAGCAACTGTATTCATTGGTGGCCTGGTTTTCTTTTATTACTAACTCTTCCAAACATAATTGTTTTTTCCAGTGAATTGTTCCACATGATGTATAGGAGAAGCAAATCCAGGAAAACCTTGAATCTATTGATATTAAATTCCCTTGTTTTCCATAGAGGAAATTAAGAGAAACTTTATCAATACTGAATATGCTCTTTTTTAGATCTTGTTTGCTTCATAAAGTTTAGGAAATGAATCTGCCACATATTCTCTTTGCCACATGGAGTCAAGATCAAATTATCATGCCAGGGAATTTCATTTGCAAATGTAAATGTTGTTTCAGCCATAGGATAGCAAGATGCTTTAATGAATACTGGATTTAAAGAAAATGAAACTACTGCTTCTGCTGAAGAAGAGTTAAATCAACTGACCCTTTAAGAATGCCCTATTTAGGATATTTCTCTTATTTTTTTATTCTTTCCATTCAGATTTTAATTATTTTATTATTTTGATCATCTATCCAGGAAATGTAATTGCACATGACTGTCTATAAGAAAAAAAAAAGAACAAGATTATCTCATATAGATTCAGCCAGGAAGGACTCTATACATAACTACCAGTACTTTGATAATAGAAATATCATGTAGCATAACAAGTTGGCCCCACAATTATTCATGCTGTCACATTCTGTACACATTCTTTCATAGAGAAGAGGGGATTGAGTGATTCTCCAAAGCAGCAGAGGACAGGAATGATATAATGGGTGGAAGCTTGTTAAAGGGAGATCCAGCCTAGAAGTAAGGAGACATTTTCTGACACTGAGCACAATTAATCAATGGGATGACTTGCCTTTCCAAGTTGTGGGTGCTCCGTCACACTGAAAGTTTTCAAAATTAGAATAGACAACCTCTGGACTGGGATGGAATAAGCCTTTTTTCCTATGATTTTGTGGATCCAACTTGTTATGCTACATGGACCAGCTGCAGTTTCCATGTGGTCTTCAAGAGTAACCCCATCTTGCAATAGCAATAGTATGTAGATTTATATACCACTTCATAGTGCTTTTACAGCCCTCTCTAAGTGGTTTACAGTGTCAACATATTGCCCCCAACAATCTGGGTCCTCATTTCACCAACTTCAGAAGGATGGAAGGCTGAGTCAACCTTGAGCTTTTCAGAATCGAACCCCTAAGCTGAGCAGTGAATTAACCTGCAGTACTCCATTCTAACCACTGAGCCACAATGGCTCTTGTATAGACTGTATATAAGTATATAGAGTGGCTTATATTGAGAATATGTTGCAATAGTCCAAACAAGGAGCAGCTAAACTTTGACTATGAAAACGGTTTCGCAATCCAGGAGACATGAGTTAAAAGACAAGGGTTTAAATCTGGTTTTGAGTAAGATGAAAATAATGTTAGAAAGCATTACTTAACATAAAGAGTAATGGGAACTTGGAACCAACTTCCAGCAGTAATTGTATCATTAGTAACATCATCATGTTGTGAGGACGGAACCAATCATCAGCAAATGAGTTTAAACAGGATCGAGAAAAACACATGCCTTGTTGTTGTTGTTAGTTGTGAAGTCGTGGCCGATCCATTGCAACCCCATGGGCCATGTTCCTCCAGGCCTTCCTGTCCTCTACCATCCTCTGGAGTCCATTTAAGCTCATGCCTACTGCTTTGGTGACTCCATCCAGCCACCTCATTCTCTGGCGTCCCCTTCTTTTTTTCCCCTCAATTGTTCCCAGCATTAGGCTCCTCTCCAGTGAGTCCTTCCTTCTCATCAACTGACCAAAGTATTTGAGTTTCATCTTCAGGATCTGGCCTTCTAAAGAGCAGTCATGGTTGATCTCCTCTAGGACTGACCGGTTTGATCGCCTTGCAGTCAAAAGGACTCGCAGGAGTCTTCTCCAGCACCAGAGTTCAAAGGCCTCAATTCTTTGACGCTCAGCCTTCCTTATAGTCCAACTTTCGCAGCCATGCATTATAACTGGGAAAACCTAGAAAAATAATTAAAAAGTAATCATTAAATAAAGAAAGAAAAAAAGAAAGAAAAAAAGAAAAAAAGAAAAAAAGAAAAAAAAGAAAGAAAGAAAGAAAGAAAGAAAGAAAGAAAGAAAGAAAGAAAGAAAACAAAAACCATAAACTCAAAGGGAAGACTTGATGGACCACTCAGTTTTTTTTCCCGACATCAGATTTTCTTTTTTATACTTCTGTGTTTCTTATCTGTTAGCCAAGACTAAAACAAACTCATTGTAAAAACGCAGAGATAAGATGTTCATAGTCTGACTTCTTCCAGCTGGTGATTGGGCTGTTTAATGGACATGAATTGCACACAGCAGGATTGCAAGTGTATCCACCAGGCTAAAGGGACATTTTAAATTCCATCAACGCCAAATGGAGGGCAATACTCTAGCCACTAAAAACAACAGGTGGAGGCTTCACTTTTCCCTGGTGAAGCTCACAACCTGCTGATTGTGCTGCGATTGTAATTAACCTTGATCTAAGCATAAATATGCATCTGATTGCTTTCTGTGTTCATGCACCATCAGTGGCCTGTTGGACTAAGACACTGCATAGTTAAGCTTCATTTCCTTCTCCGTCAAAACATAAAAAAGAGGTAGCAGAAGCAACAGGATGTAGGTTTGTCAGCAAAAACCGGTAAATGATGCGTATAAAAGGCAAACAAAGGTAGAAAATGGGTATTTGTACGTACTTATTGCTTAGCCACTGAACTTCAAATTTTCTCCTATTGTTTCCCCTCCCCAAGTCCCATTTCCTCCTAACCAAAACCGAAAATACTGTACAATAGGCTGCATTAAAAAAAAATTTAATTTTAAAATACCTTGACATTAATTTATTGCAAACCAGAAACATTAGAGCAGCGTGTAATTTAATCTTCCTTTTAGTTTTCCTTATCAAGTGATTAGTTGAGGATAACTCTGTTTATTTTCTCAATTAATAACTGACACTTTTTTGCTTCTATAGCGTCGGTAAAACAATGAAGGCATACCACAGCTTCCAGAAAGGACAAAAACTCAACAGAAAAGCAAAAAACAAACGTAACACTCTTTGCAAGTATCCAGAAATATTGTTGGAACTGTGAGAAAAATATGACTTTGTTCTTATTTTTAAAAAAAATCTAAATAGGGCTCAGTGATAATAGTTGTTAAAAGTATTTTGCCATGAATTCCATTGAGAACAAATTGGGAGGAACAGAGTCTGCCTCCAGAGACAGACAGAATAACAGAGTTGGAAGGGACCTTGGAAGTCTACTAGTCCAACCCCCTGATTAGGCAGGAAACCCTACACCAGTTCAGACAAAGGGTTATCCAACATCTTCTTAAAAACTTCCAGTGTTGGAACATTTACAATAGCAATAACAATAGCAATAGCAGTTAGACTTATATACCGCTTCATAGGGCTTTGAGCCCTCTCTAAGCGGTTTACAGAGTCAGCATATCGCCCCCACAGTCTGGGTCCTCATTTCACCCACCTCGGAAGGATGGAAGGCTGAGTCAACCTTGAGCCGGTGAGATTTGAACCGCTGAACTGCAGATAACAGTCAGCTGAAGTGGCCTGCAGTACTGCACCCTAACCACTGTACCACCTCGGCTCTTTTTCTGGAGGCAAGTTGTTCCATTGATTAATTGTTCCAACTGTCAGGAAATTTCTCCTTAGTTCTAAATTGCTTCTCTCCTAGATTATTTTCCACCCATTACTTCTTCTCCTACCCTCAGGTGCTTTGGAGAATAGCTTGACTCCCACTTCTTTGTGGCAGCCCCTAACATATTGGAGCACTGCTATCATGTCTCCCCTAGTCCTTCTTTTCATTAAACTAGACATACCCAGTTCCTGCAGTCGTTCTTCATATGTTTTAGCCTCCAGTTCCCTAATCTTCTTGGTTGCTCTTCTCTGCACTCTTGCTTTTCTCAGCACTCTAGACAGTTGCTAGTCAATAGTTAAATCTGACTGGCATTCTTGACCGTTCCCCTAAAACAAATTTTTAGCAAATTTGGCAAAAAGATGAAGGAATCCCTTCAGATTTTACTCTGTTGTTGTTGTTGTTGTTGTTGTTCTTCTTCTTCTTCTTCTTCTTCTTCTTCTTCTTCTTCTTCTTCTTCTTCTTCTTCTTCTTCTTCTTCTTCTTCTTCTTCTTCATCATCATCATCATCATCATCATCATCATCATCATCATCATCATCATGATTATAAGAAGCGGTGCTCATCTGTTTCAGGGCCATTGAGCCAACCCTATCTGAAGACATTTCCATGGTCATGCGGTCAGCATGACATAACAGAGTGCTCTTATCTTCCCACTGAAGTGGTACCTATTTATCTACTCACATTTTCATGTTATCAAACTGCTATGTTGGCAGTATAGTAACTTACCCCATCACGTGGTGCTCGGATCTCAAATCTGGGCTGCCAGCTTTACAGTCAACAAGTCTAGTGTCTTAACCACTGAGCCATCACACCACCCTTAGCAAATCTGGTGGACTTTTTTTAAAAAAGACATGAGATGAGCAGATGATGCTTTCATTCTCCAATGTTTCTTTCTCTGCTTTTTTGTGTGTCTTCATCCTTTCATTATCCCAGGAAGCCCTATAGATAGAACTGCTTTGCTTTGCTTTGGTCTTGATGCTTTTTCTAAAAGTGCCAGGTTCTTAAAGGTTAACAGAGATGAAACAAATTAGTTGTCCACTGTCTGCATTTAATAAATAAAATTCATGGCCATCCTTTTCCATTTGCCATCAAGCCTGGAAAAAATGTCTTCATTTTTTTATTTTATTTAAAGCACCAGATTGCAAAACTGCCCTGTCAAAATATATTATGGTGGATTTGGACATCTCTAACGAAGTCAGCCAGAATGATTAATTTTCTTTTATTATTAGAGTTGAATTATGCCATCTGTACCATTCATGGTAAACCCACTTCTGGCCAAGATTACAAAGCGCTTGATTTACATTGAGCTTGTCTGCCTGTAGTACATGCCAGAAAGGAGATATAAATAATTTCTCCATTTTATACGATTAGTATTAATCCAGATTGCTAGGAATTGTCTGCTCACAATAATACAGACATGGAAATTAGAAGCAAATCACTCTGCATATTAGAAGCAGATTATTTTCTTACAATTTGCGGAATGGGTATGGAATCATATTTATTTCTCCAATAAAATAGAATATTGGTAGCTCCATGTTGGACTGTAGAGTCCTTAGTGCTATAATCTTGGCCATTTGCATATAGATGTTTCATTGCCCTACTAGGTAACTTCTCCAGGGCCAGGGAGTATGGGGTTTGGTCCCTGTTTACTGCGTATACCAATGGCTAACCTCTTTGTCATTGCATGCTGCGACACCACCATGTGCCCCCTCTCACCCATTTTTGGTTTCTAGGTTGGTGTAGGAGGCTTTCCAGGCCCAAACCCCTCCATGCCACATTTTGAGCCTGGAAGACCTCCTTGTACCAACCTTGAAGGCAAAATGGAGTGCTGTACATTCTCCCACCACCCCATTTTGGGCCTGGAAAGCCTCTTGCACTAACCTGGAAGCCAAAACAGGGCAGAGGGATGCTGCCTGAGCCCCCAAAATGCAATTAAGCACCCTCATGCATGGCCCCCTGCATCCACGCACAACCCTCCCCCACATGTGTCCCATCCCCCATGCCAGCGGTGGGGTTCAAATGATTTAACAACCGGTTCTCTGCTCTAATGACCATCTGTGTAGGTGGGGCTCGGTGGTCATGTGACTGGGTGGGCGTGGGCAACTCAAGGTCACTCAGGTCGATGGACGCTTTGCCTTAGCTGTTGCAATGTAATAAGGGTTAACCGGAGAGGCAGTTTCTGTAAGCAGGGCAATAAAGATTAGGCTAGAAACAACACTAGAATGTTTCCTTCCTGCCTTCCTTACAGGATTAGCCCTGTAAAGTAGGAAAAAACAAAAGGAGATTTCTTCCAACAATTGGTTCTCTGAACTACTTAGAATGTTACCAACCAGTTATCCCGAATAGGTGCGAACTGGCTGAATCCCACCACTGCCCCATGCATATGTGGCAAAGACATGAAGACCAGCTGGCTGGCAGGAGGTGTACATGCATCAGTGGTGGGCTCTGAATCCCATTGCAACTAGTATGGTTGTAACAGGACCCGGCATCCTCCACAAGAATGTGTGCAGGGCGCACGCATACAAGCAGCACGTGCATGCGTTTTACCTTCCAGCGACGCCTCTGCAAGCCTCCATGATGCTCCATACGTGTGTGCGGAAGTGCCAAAAGCTTTAAAGGACAGGTAAGGAGTTGGGGCAGGTGGGTGGGCCCTCCAGAGCACTGCACTGGAATGGTACCCGGTGCTCCAGGCAGGCTCCGATACGCCTGTACTGGGGCATACCATCTGCAACTCACCACTGACACGCATGCACGGTGGAGCTGGGCTGGGGCAATGGCTGGCATGCCTGCAGAGAGGGCTCTGTGTGCCACCAGTGGCCCCCGTTGCCATAGGTTCGCCATGAAGGGTATAGACAATAGTTTACCCTGCCAGTTTCCCCTTGGTAGTCCCTTGATTAGAAAGCAATTCCATACCCAATCAAGGAACTTCCTAGAAGAAAACCATGCCATCCCACCAACACTGGCAGGGCAAGTTATTTAAATAGGCAGCAAACAACACACCCACTAGCGCTGATGATGTTACCTAGTTGGATAATGAGAGGATAATGAGAGGTCTGCAATCAAACAACGAAGCTCATAGAACACCACATTTATTTCTCATCCAACCAAAGGAAGAAAATGAAATGTGCTTGTGTGGCATGAATTACAAGCATTATTGAAATAACAATTGTCTTTGAAGCCAGAGAGTTATGGTGACTGATTACCTTTTCACCAGTATCTTAGGCTGACCAAAACAGGTGGGATTTTTTTCTCCATACCAGAAAATTATGCTAGGTCATTGATAAATATAAATATAATGTGAACATAATTTGGGGGTTTGGGGAGGGGAAGGCAAAAATTATGGCTGTGTGGAAGCAACCAGAAAGAAACAGGAAGAGTGGAACTGTGACATTTGGTATTGCTATGGGTGATGGGATAATTGATCTTCTGCTTTTGTTCTTATTCTATTTCTGCATTTATTCATAAATCAAATATTACCTAATGCCAATGGTTTATTTTTTACATGGAAATCAACCTCAGTAATCCCTGGTCCTGGAATTTCACAAGGCAACATATGTTTCATAATTTTGGACTATGATTAAGTATGCAATAGCCATATCTACACCTGATTACTGTAACTCCTGATAGTGATTTGAATGGATCAATGGAATTGAATTCTGTTAAATCGGTTGAATGAAGGCACACTCAGGCTTCAGAGTAACAAACAGCTCTTTATTAGGACAAGTCCACTATGTACAATCCAGCAAAGGTTCAGTCTGACAGCAGCCCTTTTATAGGGAGCTGTCAGACCCTTCGACCAATCAGACTGAATCACTGTTCCCGCCAGAACAGAGGACCTTGGTATAAACCATTACCAATGTTTCTGGTATCTAACACTCCTCCCCTCTTAGATGGGCTCAACTGACTTGTGATGTAGTCACGCAGGTAGGCGGGCTTTCTGGTAGCTCGCCCAGACCTGCGCACTTCAGTTGGTGAGTGTTCTTCAGTCAGGTCAGATGGGCCTGTTGTCTCCGCGGCTTCACCTGGTGAAAGCTCCTGGAACTTCTCACAGGCCGCGGCAGGAGTTTCTGGAGCCGGTTCGCTCGGAACTCGCTGCGGGCCTGCAACAATTACAGATAAGTGCCCCGGTACCTTGGTGTAAACCATTACCAATGTTTCTGGTATCTTACAAATTCCTTAACTACACCTTTTTTTAAGGACTCTGTGTGCCTCCAATTCAATACTTGTTGCAAATTCAGATGATCCAAGTGCAGACTAATAAATTTCTGAGGCTGTCCTGTCAGGCTCTTTGTTCTGGACTTGTGGGTGGTTCTTTAATTAGGAGTTAAGGTAGATATTTTATACAAAGCACAAGTTTTTTTTCCCTCCAAGCTTCATGAGCTTTTGCTCTAAAATGCAATTTAACAAGGTGTCCATCAACATTTCCCTTCTTCCGCCTTCATTTGCAACAACCTTTTTATGGGTGACCAGCTGCTTAAGTCAACGTGGTGGAATATCTAAAGCATTTTCACAGCTGGGGTCCAAAGGCACTAAGAATAGACTGGGTGAGATCAATTGGATATACTTGGTGGGCCTCACATGAATAGAAAATAACCCTGGGATTCCAATCCTTTCCATCCCATCCATTATAAAATGTAATAAGTTGAATTCAGGTTTCAGTGATCTGAAGGTTTAAAGCAGGATGGTGTTAAGACTGCTTAGCCAACTGCTCTCCGGAGACTGAAAGGCTGGCAAAGCATTCTGTGAAATCATAAAAAAAATATATTCTGCTGGAATATTAACTCTGCTATCTTATGAACGCCTGCATCCTACTACATTTCTCGGAAGCCCTCCTATTGATTGGATGAAAAGCAATAATACATCTTTCCAGGATGGAAATTGCTCAGAGGAAAGTCCCCGTCACGAGCAGAATTTGCACACATCCAGCAGCAAGCAGGAAATGATTTATTCAACCAACATCAGTTCATCTGATCTGTGGGATTTGGCATAATTAACATACCTACTTTGATTCAAAGGACAGCTCTTTATCTCCCACTCTTTTGAAGCACACAGCTTGCTGAGCATTACATATACATATATTATGAACCGCTTACATCACTTCAAAAGTTGTAATTCTTTTTGACTATCTATTTTTTTTTCTAGAGAAGAGGTTTCTCTTCTATGTAAACTGGGGTGGAGGGAAATAATTTAAGTAGAAAGTTTGTGACAGGAGAGGGGAATACACCTCATAACCAGGGGTGAGATTCAGCCGGTTCAGACCAATTCAGATGAACCAATAGGTCCCCAAGCTGGGGAGCGAACAAGTTCATTCTGATGATCAGGTGGGTCCGCCCACCCCTGCACTTTACTTACCTATATCCAGTGGTGGGATTCATCCAGTTTGCACCACTTTAGGAAAACTGGTTTTTAACATTCTGAGCAGTTTGGTGAATTGGTTGTTGAAAGAAATCATTAGGGCAGAGAACTGGTTGTTAAATTATTTGAATCCCACCATTTCCTATATTCTCTCAGCTGATTCACATGGCAGAGCAGATTGCCGCACCTCAACTGTGTTACTCCCCAGAAATAACATGGAAGGTAAGTTTTGTTAAAACTGTGCAAATGTGTGAAGCATGTGATCACCGAACCAGTTGTTAAAAAACCAGAAGGATCCCACCACTGCTCATAACTACTCCCCCCCCCCCACACACACCCCGCTCTCAATTTTCTCTCCCAGGTTTTTATTTCAGCCCTGGACATGCATGAGTTGAAAGGGATTCGGGGAAGGTGGGGGGAACCAGCAGCAGGTGTGGGTTCCTGCCAATTCTAACCTCTTCTATAGAAGAGGTTCCACAAATCTACAGTGCCGTTTAGAACCGGTTCCAGCTCCCTCCCCCTGCCCATCCGCACATCATCAAGATGAAGAGCGAGAGGAGGAATTCTGGGAGTTGAAGTCCACAAGTCTTAAAGCTGTCTAGTTTGAACACCCCTGGGGTTTTTTTTCTCTAAAGGGTTAGGGGTGCAAGGGTCTTGTAACTTTAAGATTTGTGTGCTTCAAATGCCAGAGTTTCTGAGCCAACATTTTGGTAGCCAAGCAAGAGCGTTGTTAAGTGAGTTTCACCACATTTTACAAGTTGACCACGCCCACCCAGTCACATCTCTGGCAAGACACACCCACCCAGTCACATGGCCAGCAAGCCACTCCCACCCAGTCACATGGCTGGCAAGCCACTCCCACAAAGCAGGCTACACCTACAGAAGAGGTTCTAAAAAATTTGAAACCCACCACTGACCAGCAGGTAGACCAAAGGCATTGGTTCCAGAAAAAAAATGCCTGGAGTAAGTGATTCTCTCACCAATCTGCACAGGAAAACCTGAGGCAGGCTCAACACTTGGGAAAATATATATATTTTTGATAGGACTATGCCAGGGCATATTGGTTTGCCCATCCCAGCCTAATAAAAAAAATACACTTCAATTTCTGCATGGCAGACAACTGAACCAATCTGAAGTTATGGTAAGTGTACAGAAAGTAATAGACCAATTCCTCGCTGTTCTACTTGTTTCTGTACTCCAAAAGGAAATGTCCTACTAGGTTCAACAATCTGCTAATTAAATCTTTTGAATGGTGCCTAGTTTCTGCAAACAAACTGGATGGATCGCAGGCATGGCACATTTAATACACGCTGGCTACTAAAAAGGAGTTAATGGAAGAAGAAGAAGAGGAAGAACAAGCCTGATAATCCTGGAGGAGGAAAAAAAACAGCGCTGATGCTATCAGTAGTTAAAACTAAATAGGGGTTACTAGAGGAGAAATGAGTGAGGAAAGAAAACCTAGAAGGTTCCTTAAAAACTACTGAAATACAATATTTAAACATTCAAACTCTTAATATAATTATATGGTATAATTTGCAAATACATACAAACTGTATACCTGAACAACATACAAACCTAGATTGTAGAAGATAATTCCAAACCTTGGATATTTCTCCACATACAGTTGTTGCTACCCAGAAATTGAACAATACAATCTCTCTCTCTGTGTCTGTGTCTGTGTCTGTGTCTCTGTCTCTCTCTCTCTCTCTTTCTCTCTGTCTCTGTGTCTCTGTCACTCTCTCTCTGTGTGTGTGTGTTTGTGTGTGTGTATTTGTGTGTGTGTATTTGTGTGTGTAAGAGAGAGAGAGAGAGAGAGAGAGAGAGAGAGAGAGAGAGAGAGAGAGAGAGAGAGAGAGAGAGAGAGAGAATATTTGTATGTGACCATATTTGTATGTGACCACAAAGCCAAGTTTAAGTGAACATTTTAGCTTGAAGATGTCTTCCTTATATGTAACTTATACCTAATGTTCCCATGGAAATAGCCCTTTCTTAACGGAAAAGGGCTTTACTCCATAGCAAACCCTCTTCATCATTCTGCAGTCATTTCTTCTCTATATGTCAGGGTTGAAAGTGTGTTGGGAGCGAGATTCTTTTCACAATCCCAACCCTGTAGAATTTATAAATAGAAAGGGCTTGGGCCTGATGTGCAACTATATGCACTTATGAACTTCCCTGCATCTGGGAACACTGATAACATTCCAAAGTCCGCTGTGATATTGGACATATGGGGAACTTTTGAATGTGACCCAAATAGACAAGAAAATTCCTTGGGGAGGATTTCATAAAGTAAGCAAGTAATGATAATATCATAGATAGTTTAACTGGCTGCAGTTCTTATGTAAATTTGGCTACATTCATTCTCTCTTATTTGGCATTCTCTTATCTGTGTAATTTTGGCTACATTCATTCTCCCTTACCTGCCAAGTGGCTGCCAACTAATAAAAGACATCTTAGATATTTCTCCATCCATCACTGTAGCCATTGATCATCTCTTGAAATGACTTAATGTTGATCCTCAATTGCATGATTCAGTTCCAGCACTGATAGAAAACAGATAGGGGTGCATCAGTGGTGGGATTCAAACAATTTAACAACCAGTTCTCTGCCCATATGATTTCTTCCAACAACCAGTTCACCAAACTGCTCAAAAAGTTAACAGCCGGTTCTCCCAAAGTCGTGCAAACTGGCTGAATCCCATCACTGGGGTGGATCATAAATTGAAAATTACTGTTTCCCATTGCCACAGCCAGGTTCACTGTTTGCCTGAATAAAGAGGCTCACCATGTCAGTTATAAGAGGTAGTGTTTTCTCAAGTGGACGGAGTTGAGCCAATTGAGATACACCCATGTGCAGCAATGGTTCACTAAATAAAGACAAAGCCTTTGGACTAAACAAACTAGAAGAATTGAAGTGAAAATATAACTGAGCATCAAGGGTTCATCGACAAATGCACGCCCGACAAAACTGCGGTGAAAAAACTGTGACGTCAAAAGCATGCCGACAAAAGCGCACCGACAAAAGCGTGCCGACAAAAGCGTGCCATCAACAAACAACATAGTGGGACACGAAAACAACATTATAACCCAAACCCTAACCCCAACCCTAATGCTAATCGTGCTTTTGTGGGCACGCTTTTGTCGACACGCTTTTGTGGGTGCGCTTTTGACATCGGGGTTTTGTCGCCGCGGTTTTGTCGGTGCGCATTTGTTGGATGCGCATTTGTCAGGTCACGAGCATCAAGTACAGCACAAAAATAATAAAAAAGAGTTGCCTGCACTGAAGCATGTTATTTCTGATAACAAAAGATGCCAATACTGTAATATCAAATATAAGCACCAGTTCACTGCAAGAAACTAACTAATGTATGGCATGGTTGCAATTATAACTGAATACATGGAATGCAAACTCAACAAACAAGAACAAAAGTAACAGTGTACTACAAAAATGGAAGATCAGGTTGGAAAATTAGACAGATGAAAGAAAAGAAGCTGCAGAGCAAGAAGATCAAAGAATACCTGATCAAAAAAAATATTACCTAGATACAAGGAAGATCAAGGAAGCACTGGAGATAATAAAGAGCAAAAAACAGATACAGCAAGAGCAAAGAAAATCAGCAGGTACAAAGGTCGAGTGACACATTATAGGCAGAATTTTCCATTTCAATTGAATCAGAAACATTTCTATGAAATCCATCAGTTGACAGACTGCAACAAACCAACAAACTCTGGATAAAGAAGAAACAGTGCAGTTTTGGGCATAGCTATGGAACTCTCGTCCCCCCACAAATACAATAGGAATGCATCTTGGGTAAAAGGAGCAGACAAAGACAAAAAAGAGGCTGAATTTTTTTTAAAAAACTTGCAATGACAAAGAAATGGTGGAGAAAAGAGCAAGGAAGATTAAGAATTAGTCAGGGCCAGGTGAAGATATGGTTTGGTTGAAGCATCTGACTGGTCCACCTTATTTGCTGATCTTATTTTCCTAAAATTATTATTAGCAAGTTTTTATTATCATTAGGCCCACAGATTGTTCTGGGAAAATGATGCACTAGAACAGGGGTGTCAAACTTGTGTCATCATGGCAGCCATAAGTAGCCATAAACGTGTCCCAGAAAAGAAAGCAAGTTAGAAACTAAGTTAAAGTTACTGTGCTGCCCCAGCAGTATATAGCTAGTGTAGGAATTAAGAACTGTCTCCTTTAAGAAACTACCTCATGGGAAATGCAGGCGGAGACTGCCTTATGGGAAATGTAGTTCCATGACATGTGATCACATCTCTGTTTATGATTGGCCACCAGGGCATCTTGCCCACATGCAAGTTTATAACCGGGTAGTTTAAGTGCCTTTGTGAACCGGAATAGTAGCTTTCTACATCTCCGCTCAGCATGGGGATAAAATCATCATCTTTTTACACTACGTGATGGGACAGATCATGGAAAGTCAGAAGAATCTTAACACTGAACTGTAAGTTTTGCTATTAAGGATGCCTGATAATAAACATGGTCTGAAAGATATTCCTAAGCGTGGAGTTAACTGGCTGCCCGAACAGAACCTCACTGCCCAGAACAGTTACTCTTATCCCATTCCTTTTGGCTAATAGCTGAAGAGTTCAAATTGGCATTTCTCAAAAACAGATAGCAGCCTTTGACAACTGTGTGCCCGGCATATGAAAATTGTAGGTGAAATTTCTAGCAAGAAAATGCCTTTGCTTTAAGACTCTGTACTAATGTGCTTCATTTTTTTTTTCTTCCTAAAAATACATTTATCACTAGGCCGATATTAATCAGCCATATGTGAACAACACAAAAGTTCAGCAATCAATCAGCAATCAACCAAAATCTACCATTTGGCTCCACAGCAACAAAGACAACAGAGTCAGAATAAGTGTAAAATTCATATTGTCCCCTCTCTCTCTCTCTCTCTCTCTCTCTCTCTCTCTCTCTCTCTCTCTCTCTCTCTCTCTCTCTCTCTCTCTCTCTCTCTCTCTCTCTCTCTCTCTCTCTCTCTCTCTGTGTGTATTTCTCTGTCTCTCTGTATTTCTCTGTTTCTCTGTTTCTCTCTTTCTCTCTCTCTTTATCTTTCTCTCTCTCAATCTCTCTGTTTCTCTCTCTGTCTGTCTGTCTCTCTGTCTTTCTCTTTCACTGTATCTCTGTATCTCTCTTTCTCGCTCCACTTTTGAAATGGAAGGAGGTAGGTACGTTTGAAAGAGACGTCAAAGAGGCCCTCTGTTCTTCTGAAATTGTACATTGTACACTGGTAGTCACCATGCTCCATCCAAACTGTTCAGGGAGTAGAGACAAAAAGATCAGTTTAAAACTTTAGGGCTTATATAACAGTGAATTTGAAGGATGGCAAGGATCCCACTGATTGTGCAATCTATCATCCGATTTCCTTGCTAAATGTCAATATAAAACCATTGACCATGACCCTGGGAACATAGATTACAAATGGTTTTATCTTTGTTCATCCATTTTTTTTAAAAAGGTCATCAAGCATCTGACAGTATTAGATTTCTACCTGACATCTCAGATACATATTTTGAAAAATTGAAATCAGTGGAGATGGTTTTGTTGGATACTCAAAGGCCCTTCACATGGTACAGTGAACATTTTTGTAACTGATCTTGCCTAAATTTGAATGGTCATTTTTTTAATGAATTGGATCGATAGATCGCATTTTGTTCTTTGGCTTATTGCAGATGAAATATCAGTCAAAATATCTTACAGATGATGCAACCACTTATTTATTTAGGCATCATTTGCTTGTGTGACAAGATATTGTGCCAATACTTCAAAATTAATCAGTAAAGGGGGGAGGGGGGAATCACATATATCCTCACTTGATTTAATATTTGCATATCTGTATTAATTTGGGTTTCAGATATTGCTTGAGTTCTAATATCTAAGAAGTTATTCCAATATTTTTTTCCATTTATAACCATAAATGAGTCAAATGTATATTATATTTATCTCAGATCAAAATCAACATAAATAGATCTATATTTATTCCAAACAATTAACCCTAACATTATTTCAAATTGATTGGTTAGATATTGGATTTGTGTTTAATGGAAAAGACATTTCTAATGATTTCCTGTATTTGGCCACATGCTTTTTAATATGGATGATGGATTGGATATTCTTAAGAAATAAGAGAATGTTGGGATTGGAAAATCAAATCTAAGATTTGGGTGTCAAGGTTTAAATGGCTATGGAGATTCCCAACTACCCAGATTGTGGAGGACCCAAAGGTACTTCCACCCCCCAAAGATAAAATTGACTGTCTTGAGGGGTTTTTTTTCCCTTTGAAAACACTTCATCCAAGAAGCATCTTAAGTCCTAGCTAACTGTTGGGGAATGGAAGGATTTATATTCTTTACCTCTTGTTGTTTGCACTGTCAGAGCTGTTAAGGTTACATAGAGATTTATCTGTATCCTCAAAATTACTGAGTCACCGAAATGGGTGTGGAGCCTTGTTGGGACTGCTGAAAGGACTGCATTGTAAACAGGAGATAGGTGGTGTGCTGATTGGTGATCTATAGATCCCTTCCATTGAGGAAGGGCACAATAGAATTTTAACATAGATGACTTTTTTGACTCCTCTTTCAAACCAGTAGTCTTCTCAAAGAATGTGAACTTTAGTGTCTTCAAAATAGTGAGACAGGACTGTTGATGAAGATGGGCTGTTGAATCCTGTTTCTAATGAGTTTGCATTCTTGAGTTGTGCCATATACAGTGGGGCAAAAAAGTATTTAGTTAGCCACCAATTGTGCAAGTTCTCCCACTTAAAAAGATGAGAGAGGCCTGTAATTGACATCATAGGTAGACCTCAACTATGACAGACAAAATGAGAAAACAAATCCAGACAATCACATTGTCTGATTTGAAAAGATTTTTTTTGCAAATTATGGTGGAAAATAAGTATTTGGTCACCTACAAACAAGCAAGATTTCTGGCTCTCACAGACCTGTAACTTCTTCTTTAAGAGTCTCCTCTGTCCTACACTCATTACCTGTATTATTTTGTCTCTCATAGTTGAGGTCTACCTATTATGTAAATTACAAGCCTCTCTCATTTTTTTAAGTGGGAGAACTTGCACAATTGGTGGCTGACTAAATACTTTTTTGCCCCACTGTATTTGTGAAGTGGTTGTTTTGTTTCCCCAATAATAAAATATAGTAGAAGACTGGATTATAAAATTGATGGGACTTGCGGAAATGGCAAAACTGACCAGGGAAAATGATAAAAGCCTTCCCCCCTCCAAAAAAAGACTGAAAACTTTATAAGAATTTCTTGTTGAAAGAAGAAAAGATTGAATTGATAATTTATGGATTTGGGGATTAAAACGGATTGAAGATGGGGAAATAATAAAATGGCTACTATTCATTAAAAAGAAGTCATAATTCTATATTTTCTGTATTCTTCTTTTCTATCTTCTCCCCCCCCCATTTTTAAATTACAATTATTTTTTAGAATTATTGGATATTAAAAAGTATATCTAAAAATGAAAAAAGCTAAAAAAAAACCTACATTATGGCTCTCGCTTTCTCACGAGGCATATATTTTGACTTCAACTTCTTTAGGGAACAAGAGTGATCAAGTTAAAAAAAAATATCCACTTTCTGGAGCATAATTAGAGAGTTACTATTTGACCTCTTTGATATCATGGCAGAGACTGAAAGAGAGTTTCCCACTTTTAACAATATGACAAAACACTTCCAAAAACCTGTCAGATAGTTGCTAAGAAGCAACACAGACCTCAACTCACTCTCTCATACACCCACCAACATACTGCAAATGGAGCTATTAATACTTTAGATCAACATACTGCCCATGAGGTGTTTAAACCATTTATGCCTCATAAAAAAGACTTCAATTTGTTTACAGTAGCAAAATGGAAATACAGTTAATTACAGTATTTACCAATTTTATATTTTAATTCAGATGTTTATTTATTTATCAAATTTATACAGTTGCCCATGTCAGCAAAAACATCAAAATCTCCCTAATTTTTTATCAACGTTGGATTTCTGTGTATATATGGAAAGGTGTGTTTTACACCGTGCCACTAGGAATCCTAATGTTACAGCCCTTAGCATGTCTGCTTTTGTATTTTTGTAAACCTTTTTCACAACCCTTTTTTGGAAGTGAAAAATGATGTACCAGATAAATGAGTTTTCAAACTATCAGCATAATCAATCGTATCTTTTGCAGTGTTGTTAGTACTTTATACTATCCTCTTTGGATTGTAGCTGCTATTTCCTATTGACAGTTTGATGATATGATGTCTCAAATGGACAATGGATTATTAATGTATGTATGCCATCTAAAATCTATAATTTTTGAGTTGCAATTGTTATTTTTCTTGATACAGGAAGAAAGAAGGGGGGAAAAAACCCATCATTGTCTCTGTGTCCTTTTTCAACATGGTTTTGAGTTTCTGGTAATATGAGTAAAATGCACTTATGACAATTGATATATAACATTGATTAATTCTGGTAGAGATCTTCTTTCATGAAAGTATAGTCAAAGATTTACAGTATTATCAAAAGATAATCAACTGACTTATTAAGACACATACAGTAACATTGTGAGATGTTTATGAATCCATCAGGTTTCTTAAATGTTAGCATTTGAGTAGACTTCTATTAATTCCATTTAGTTTGTAGAAGAGGAAAAAAATAACAAAACTTGTGATCATTCAGGGGGACAGATTTTCATAGATTTTGAATCTCATTTAAAATGTACCTGAGATTTTTTACCCAAAGGCAAAATAATATTGGATGAAAATACATACATGATTAGAGAAAATGAAAAAGCAGCATATAGATTTAAAGCCAGAAATATTTTTGTTAGGTATATTACCAGAAAAATATAACAAAGGGGTTGTATATTTAATATTACATGTGCTGACAGCAGCAAGAATTGTATTTGCACAATATTGGAAAAATGAGGCAATTCCTACAGATGACAATATATTTTTTTAAAAAATTAGACTGTGCAGAAATGGATAGGTTGTGATTGAAGATAAAGGATAAAGAAGATACAGAATATTTTTAACATGGGATTTGTTTTGCAAATGGTTAGACAATAAAGGTAGAAATTAGAAGTTGGAAGAATACTACCATATACAAGTAAATATTGTTATTTATGATTGACATTGTGTATAAGTAAATTTACCCAGAGGGGAGACGGTGGCTCAGAAGGGGATGTGGTGGCTCAGTGCTTAAGATGCTGAGCTTGTCGATCAGAAGGTTGGCAGTTCAGCAATTCGAATCTTTAGTGCTGTGTGAGCTCCCGTTAATTGTTCCAGCTTCTGCCAACCTAGTAGTTCGAAAGCATGTAAAAATGCAAGTAGAAAAAATCTTTGGTGGGAAGGTAACAGCATTCCATGCATCTTTGGCATTTAGTCATGCTGGCCACATGACCATAGAGACGTGTTCAGACAGCACTGGCTCTTCAGCTTAGAAATGGAGATGAGCACTGTCCCCTAGAGTCGGGAATTACTAACATGTTTGTGTGAGGGGAACCTTTGCCTTTACCTTAAATTGACCCAGACAATACACTGTTTAATAAGCACTCGTGTATGTTAAAGAAAAATGTACAAATAAAATTTATTTTAAAAATGTACCTAAGATTGGTTCAGGTTGTTGATTACTTTTAGATATATTTGGAGATCAGGATTGTAAAAGCCAGATTATATGTATATGTTTGCAAGTTTAGAGTTTTCTAAGAGTTTGCTTTAATCCCCAGATTAATGCATAAATTCACATCTTTTCCCCCTCTTCATAAAAATATAAACAGAATAAATTGCTAGTATTTCCCTATGGTTGAGTACTTTCCATAGTAGTAAATCTCACTGGCTTTAACTTTCAAAAGGTTCATACTGGTAATTCTCTCTTTGGGATTCTTTATTAATACTGCCAGATCTTTTGGGAATGAGTTGAATTAAGGATCTTTTTCGAGAAACCCTCCCATCCATGGCTGCTACAAGCAAAAATGTAACAAGATGTTGCCATTTCTAAGTGACATTTGCTATCTTGAAATGACATTTCTTCATCCACAGGAACTGTGTCACTGCCAACGAGTTTATTGGAATTGTTCACAGATGTCTGAGCACAGGTGCTGGGATGGAAGACCAAGAAAAACAAATGGACAAATAATAAAGTATCCCAAAAGAATATTGAGTTCTATGAAAAAGGATCAAGAAGTAAAGTCATTGAGGCAGGAATCAGCAGTTGCTAAACCAGAGAGAACGTTCAAACCAAGACAGATCAGATGCTTCCAAAGGCCATCATGGCAATTGACTTAATAAAGAGAAAAGCATATCTTTTTAGTTATATTTTTAGTTATTTAATTAGTTGTATATTGTGTGTGAACAGAGTTGGTTCTGAGTATCATTCATATTAATCCAATTCACAATAACAATATTACTAATCTCTATCACATTTTTCAAATATAAGTAATCCTTATTATATTGTTCGAACATATATTCAAAAAATGCCTAACTCCTCATCTTTATCTCTACCTTCATCTATACCTTTCTTGTTCTATCTAAACATTTCTCTATATTATATATGTGTAAATTTAAATAAGTTTCATTTATATTGATCCAATTTAAGCTAACATTGTTAATAATCTCTATCACATTTATCAAGTTTATATGATCCTCATTATATTATACACCTCCACGTTAGTGCTTCGATTGTATTTGTGGAAGTTCTATGGCTTCTAGAAGTTATATGATGATATCCGCTCTAAATCCTAAAAACAGTGGTCCCATAGGTATCCTTTAATTTGTTGGTAAATTTGGCCATCAAATTGGAAGATTGGATTTGTTTTTCTCTCTCCAATTTTGCTATATCTGGAGTTGCATCTGTACTTTTATGTTCCTGCAAGATGCCCAGATACTGGATATTTCATCTGCAGTTCAGTAGGTTTCTGGATCTCTGCCTGCTATTATGTACCTAAGATTCATTCTTCAAATCTGAGATGTAGGAATTGTAGATTCCTCAAACCTTTTACAGAACGTTAAGTTTACTTTGATGTCATTGCATCTTGTACAATGAAATTAAATGCCATCCGCAGCCTACACCATACATAAGGAAACTATAAAAACAAAACACAAACGCACATCCTTCACATTCTATACAATTGAACCCTGCTATTGTATTAATAGCATTAATCCACTCTACAGTAGAATTCAATATACCTACTGCCCTGGGATAGAAGCTGTTTTTCAGCCTATTTGTCCCTGTTTTTATTATCCTGTACCGTCTGCTAGATGGTAATAGTTTAAAAAAAGGGTGCCCAGGATGTGATGGATCTTTAAGAAAGTTTTGAACTTTCTTAAGTCAGAGGGAACTATAAAGCTCTTCAAAAGAGTGGAAAGGGCAACTAATGATCCCTTGGGCAATGATGTTAACCCTCTGGAGCCAGGGGTTGTATTCACTTACCTTCCCTAAAGGTTCACAAATGTGAGCATGTGTGCATCTGCGCATGTGCTCAGCCTTCTGCACATGCACTTTGGCTAGAAAAGTGCCTAAGTGGTATGCCATAGAGCCGGGGCACGTGGGCAGGGCTAGCTGCGATTTCTGCTACCAGTTTGGGCAAACCCATCCAATCCGCCAGAATACCACCTCTGTCTGGAGTGCTGCCCTATCTGCCACTATGCAATTGGCAAACCATACACAGGTGCAATAAGTTAAAATACTCTCTATGGTGCGGCGGTAGAAGGTCACCAGCATGGCAATAGAAATGGTAATGAAATAGAGGTTTCTGCCTTTATGTTGGAGGAAGGCTGTATTATCTATCATGAGGGATGTATTTGATACTGAATAATTGATGGAGAATAATTGATGCACATATGCATAATCGAACAAAGCTTCTCCCATTCTCCAAGAAGTCTAGTGCAACTCTAATAGTGCAAGAGAGCAGGTTAAACCCCGCTTTTCTGGGATGTTGTAGCTGCAGTGTTGCAATTGCTATCAATTTTCTTTCTATACAGTGGTCTGTATAGGCCTGATCTTTAAGTCTTCCCCAACCATCATAAATTACTCTTTTTGAGAGGTGTCTGCAGTTATTGGCTCTTGTTAGAACAAATCTTTTAATAACTGATATTATTAAGATAAGACAGGGAATAGCAGAACTTACTCTAAACCAATAATACCAAAAGGCTCTGAAATACATAAGTAGAATATAAGCTATGAGTTAATTCATCCTACTTTTCTCATTCCAATTTCTTTTTCCCACACGTAAGACAAAGCATAGACAAAAAATGAGAACCGAACTCAAAAGCTAGTTTCCAACTAACTTCTCATGGAGAACATGTATGGTGTAAATGATAGCATAAGCAGTGGGTCATTGTATGGGCACAATGTAATGTTTTACCAATCCTAATTATTTTACCAAAATTCCAAAATAAACACACATTATTTATCTTCATGGGAGATACTGTTAGAGAGTAGAACCAATACTGACATAGAGGGATCAAGAAATTCATTCAGGGTAATGCATAATAATTGCCACTGCATTAATTCTCTTTTAATTTGTATGCTTGGAATATTAATGGTTAGAATAAATATAACTGATTATTTATATAACTGTTCTTCCATTCTAGGTAGACCCATAGTTACTATAACCACCTTTATGGGGAGCCTATGATAATTCACCATGGCCAACTTGCCATGATCAACTCATCATGGCCAATTTGTCCCAGCTAATATGCCACATCCAACTTGCCATCACCAACTCATTGCAGGATAACTCTCCAAGTCTAATTGCAGGACAACTAACTGAGGGACAACAGTTGCACTAATATCAAAGAAATGGTGGAATGGAATTATTAAAGGAAGGATGAAAAAGGAGGGACAGAATGGAATGTGAATGACAAAAATTAAAATATTTTTAAATTTATTTTAAAAAAATAAATTGAACTGTTAAATTGTCCCACAATGAGTTGTCCCATGGCAAGTTGGCTATGATGAGTTGGCCATGGCAATTTGGCCACAGCGACTTGGCTGTGGTGAGTTGTCCCATTCAGGTTTATGGGCATCTATTGCTATGCTGAAGTATAATTGTTTTATTGATTCCTGTTTGTTTTCCCATTTTGATTAAAGCAGAGGTGTCAAGCTCAAGGCCTGGAGGCTGGATCCAGCCCACCAGGTACTTAGATCTGGTCCATGGGGCCACCTTGGAAACAGTGGAGGATTGGCTCATGGTTCCTCTGCCAGCGAAGGGCATCCAAGCTCTGGTTTTGGCTGCCACGGCCTCCTGAAACCCTCTGGCACCTCAACACGACATCGAGCTGGCCATGCCCATCTTGGCCACGCCTACCCAGCCCCCAGAAGTCAATTACAACCCTGATGTGGCCATAAATAAAATCGAGTTTGACACCCCTGGACTGAAGTGTCAAGTTAAACATTAATTCTTTCTATAAAATTAATACAATGCATTAAATACATTTTAATAAATAGTATAGAACTTTGTAATGTTAGAAGGGAACCAAAAGCCCCAATTAGAGGCAATCAATATGCACAACATATTGTATTTTTGACAACAAGATGACTCCAAAAGCTTATAAGCAAAGGATAAAAAGTATTTATTAGTTAGAAACACATTTCCACCGAATGAGAAGGTTTTATTCAATTACTAGTGGTTTGATTGCTGTTATTATAGTTGACTTATCCAGTTTTCATTTTCCATTTCATATATCAGCCCTTTCTGCTCACTGCAAAAGAAGACTTCTTGATTATAAGGATTGTCATAGCTTTGAAATTACGGTAATGATACCTAGTTAATGAACAGAGATTGTAGTAAAACAGTCTTGCTACGATTTTCATATTATTTGCCATTTTGTCTCCTCCAGGTCTGTCTTTCATTATGGCAATCTACCTTTCTGAAGCTGAGCTGATAAAAGGTTAAGGTCAGCCTTTCTCTATTTGACAGTGGTAATGCTATTTCTCAAAAGATGATAGTTTATGAAAGAAGAATCTGGCACCTTCATAATTACCAAAAGAAGAGATAATGATTTCAGGGAAATGACACCATGAATCATGTGCTGAGCTGTGAACAGCCAAGGTTCTGTCACAATAGTATGGAAATAATTAAGATCCAATTGAAGTAGTGGCCATAGCTCTGTTACTTAAACTTGAAATGGGTGATTAATGAAGAATTAATGATCAGATCCAAAAAGGCAAACCACACAAAGAAATCAATTCTGTAACTATCAAACAAAAGGCATCCAGAACTACATTGGCACACTTTTAGAAGTGATATTCAGCCGGTTCGAACCGGTTCAGATGAACTGGTAGCGGTGACCTATGGAAGAGCCCGCCCACCCACCACGGTGCTATGCCGCCCTATTTAGCCACATTTTCTAAGACATGCACATGCATGCAAGCCGCATGCACTAACAAAGCACGTGCGTGGAAGGCCACACTCACATTTTTTGTGTGTGGCAAACCAGTGGTAAAATTATGTGAAACCCGCCTCTAGACACTTTCCAAAGAGAAATCAATGTTTGTGAAGCTTCTTCCAAAAACTACCTTCCACAATGTCATATCTTCAAGTTGTGTTGGGATCATATTTCTTGGAACTTCCAATGATCCTGTCCAAAACTCTTGTCATCTGGGTTCTCTGGGGTTTATGTTCACAACACATCATAGGTTCTCAAGTGGGAGAAACTGTCAATAGCAAAAACAAATGAAAATTGGGCAGGGGAATGGACTATCATGGGTTCATAGAGTGATACCCTAATGTCACCTTAAGTCTTTTCACCATGGAAAGTCCTTACAGTCTGCATTGTTCCTGAATTATTTGTCCTTTAATCAGAAGAAAGTTGACACTCCTTCACATTCCTTTACACTGAAATCTACCGGCCTCTTTTAAAAACCTGGTAGTAAGTCCTATTGAACACTGTGGTGTTCAACCTTCCAGTAAACTCCTGGGGTATTTTGGTGGCAGGGTCCAAGAGAAGAGACTTTCAAAACCTGGCTCTTCCAGTGGGCTTGGGACTCCAATGGGTTGGGGACTTTCCATTGGGGGTGCTCACAGACCAATTACAGATCACACCTCTCCCCCACTCATCCTATTCCCTTCTTCCTCATGTTTTAATTAGGGTTGTGTATTTGTCTTTTTTATTTTTTTTAAAAAAACTTTTATTTAGTTTTGTAAAATTTTATCTTTTTAATACTGTAAATCACCCAGAATTATCTTGGGTTAAGATAGAGTCAATAAATTTGATAAATTAAACACACACACACAGACACACACACACACACACACAGAGACAGATACACACACACACACACACACACACACACATTTGGGCATACCAGGTGCTTTGACATAAACACTTAATCATTTCCTTTGCTCAGCTGATAAGGGAGGAGAGCTTGTGTCTTAGAGGCTAATACAACTGCCTAACATGTAAAAACAGCCCAGGTTCGAATCCCACTAAGGGTATGGCCAGCTGATGTGAGCGAAATAGCTTGAAATAGATCTATACTAGTGCCTCTTTGTTTATTTATCAGCACAAAATGCAACACACACACACACATACATACACATATATACATGCACAATGGTACGAAGCACATATATATGCCGCCTTAAGTCCAAAAGTAATTCCATAGGTGGAAGGTGTAGACATTGTGGTGAGGTACCAAAATTTACTACTGTAAGGAGCCCTAGACCACACACACAAACACACACACAAAAGTGACATTGGATGGAAACCAATGGTTTGGATGGTGTTATTAGAAAATGAGGTTGGAAACCAAGTGTCCTTAAAAGCTCCATTGCAGTGGAGAACTTGATGACTTTTCTTGTCTCCTGGTACTCAAAGGCATGTGGGATGAATACTATCCTGAGGTGCAGCTCTCCAGAGCACAACTCTTGTCTGGATGTGTTCCCTTGGACCAAGCTTGTCAGCAGTCTGTTGGCAGTCGCTAAGTTGTTACCATGTTGGAAATGTCTATGCTACCATTTTCTTCACCAGTGGTGGGATTCAGCCAGTTCGCACCTATTCGGGAGAACTGGTTGTTAACTTTCTAAGCAGTTCAGAGAACTGGTTGTTGGAAGAAATCTCCTTTTGTTTTTTTTCCACTTTACAGGGCTAATCCTATAAGGAAGGAAATATTCTGGTGTTGTTTCTAGCCTAATCTTTGTTGCCCTGCTTACAGAAACTGCCTCTTCTGTTAACCCTTATTACATTGTAACAGCTAAGGTGAAGCCCATCTACGTGAGTGATGTTGAATTTGCCACACCCACCCAGTCACATGACTACCAAGCTCCACCTACCTAGCTGGTCATTAGGGCAGAGAACCGGTTGTTAAATTATTTGAATCCCACCACTGTTCTTCACCCTGAAACCTAATAAATGCATTCCAGAACTATTGGAAACCACCATCATTTTTTTAGTATGGCTTTTTATAGAGTAAAGTTAAAACAGTGCTATTGGGTATTTCTTTATTTACTTCTTAATAACCCAGTTGTTTTCAGAGCTGCAGTGTAACTTACAGTTTGTAGAATACAATCTTTAACGTCTCTAATCAAACAGGTAACAGTCTTAAGTCTTTCCATCTGAGACCATGATGAGAAGTAATTTCAGTAGTCAATTTTGATCTTGAAAAACTGAAGACATGAAGGTCTGACTTTGCATAACGAAACTGAGTTATTAAATCAAAAGAATCAATTGAATATTTTAGTGGGTTGAAGTTGAGCTTGGCAATAGTTTAGGAGTTAGAAGTTATCATCAGTAAAGGAGCTATTTCCTTTCAGTCACATTTAAGGATTGGAAGGGGAAAAAAAGGTCATTTCCACAGAGAAGAAAGAAAAGAAGACAAAATACTTCTAAAGAAAGGCACATAATGAGCAGCAAGTGGTTCAATTAAAGGTTAATTGTTCTCTCAAAAGTTACATAAAGCCTACAGCGAAATGCACATCTGAATTTCTTTTCAAAGAGTGTCAAACAACAAAGTGTTTTTCTGCATGAAATAAAAGAGCAGCTTTCACAAAGGAAAGCAAATCATCTCGCTCTTTGGAGATTTCTAAAGAGTCTGAAAACAATAACCTGGGTTTATTGTGAAGGTTATAAATGAAGGAAAGGTTATATGTAAAAAGATTCAAATGATTATATACTGATTATATATTTACTTTATGAAGCTTTAAAAATTGATGGTTTGGAAATATTATTACTCTGCAATTTGATGTCACCTAGAAACAGCTTATATTTTCCAAACATCTACCTTTTCTCCATTCCTTCTTTTTCCTACAAAATTAAAGTATCTCTGTTTTATCAGTCCCAAAGGAGACAAATGAAGGGAATCATCTTAATCATCATCAAAATAGTCCCCCAAACCAGGGGTGAAATCAACTTACCTTTGCTACCTGTTCGTAAATGTTAGCATGCACACTCGTGTGCTTGCTTCACTCACATGTGCCACCTCCACGCATGCACAGGACCTTCTGTGCATGCACAGAGCATCAAAAATGAGACATGATGGTTCGGGCAGGTGGGCGGAGCCTGCTACCGAGCATGCCTGCAAAAGTAAATAGAACAACAAGGGGGAGGGGGGAGAATCCACTGTGCCACACGATTTAGATTAGCTAGAAAGCAGGAAATCCAACAATTCTAGCTAATATAAATCACGTGTCACAGCTGATCGTCCGAAATACCAGTTCACCCAAACAGGTAGCATTTTTTTTACTACCGGTTTAGGTGAACCGGTAGCATATTTTACTACCGGTTCAGGTGAACTGGTCCAAACCGTTACCATTTCACCCCTGCCCCAAACCCATCAAATGCTGTGTTCTTAGCAATGACCTGATGACATGTTTTAAGCCAAAGTCTTAGTCCAAGAAAATCCATGCAGATTTCTTGCTTTCTTGCAAGACCGCAGGAATCATCTTGTGGCTTTTTCACATGTGGGTTATTTTACACAGGGTTGGTGGGGTGTTGATTATATTTTTATCCTGCATTTTTTTTTCATATACAACTCAAAATGGCAAACATAGAAAAACTCCTTCCTCTTTATTTGTTTGTATCCTGCCTTTATTATTTTTACAAATAACTCAAGGTGATGAACATATCCAACACACCTCCAGCCTCCTATTTTCCCTCCACAACAACAACCCTGTGAGATGAATTGGGCTGAGAGAGAGAAGGATTGGCCCAAGTCACTCAGCCAATTTTTCATGTCTAAGGAGGAACTAGAACCAAAGGTGGTATTCAGCTGGTTTTCTCTGGTTCGAGCAAACCGGTAGTGGTGGCTGTGGGAGGCTCCGCCCATCCACCTTCCCCAACATAATGCTCAACCTCGTGACCCGTCAAAACCGCGCTCGACTAAACCGGGTCGCTGACGTCATCAACAGGGCGACAACAGCCAGCTGTTGCAATTTATTTATTATTTTAATTAATTAATTATTTTTCTTTGAAGAATAAAGAATGAAATTACTAGTTGATAAAGAGAGGGACAGATGAATATTCTGGTTGTTGCCATTTCTTTTAAAAAGCAGATAACAGAGGGTTATATATTATATGAGACAAATTAGTCTATGCGGTTTTTTGCCTTTAAAACTACATAAAAGTTTTTAAAAAATTACCTAACAGAATGGAAATGAAAAAAGTGAACTGTGACAGCAATAATATTCCCAATCTTTCATCTGCAAGCTGAATTTGTGACACGGATCATAAATCAAATCTTTTCCTCACAACTATTTGCATGAAAGATCAGTCAGAGAGTTAGAAAACAGCCATTGAATAGAAACAAATGTCATCTCGACTTTTGGTAGAATTCCTTATTTTCAGTAGACAATCAGATTTTTCTCCAAAAACTAAACAACATAAAATATCACAAATGAAATCAATAGAGCCTCAGAAAATGTAGCTGGAAACTACATATTTAACTGAAAACTAGTTAAATACGTTCACCTTCTCAGAATGAGGACAAATGTTTTAAGGGCTGTAGGTAAATTTCAATTTTATGTACTTCTGGGAAAAACTCAAAATTTCCTCTAACCAAGTTTACTTGCTTATTGTGAATCTAGGGAGATCAATCAATACAACACATTATGTTATATTTCTCTTTTTGCATGAAGCTTCATAAAATCTATGTATTTTTCCCAACTATGCCAACACCCTGGCAGAATAGATGAATTCTATGTCAAGCTGCTTTTTTTTTTGGCTAAAAATATCATGTTTTATATATACATGGTAACTAAATGTGACTGCTTTGAAAACGAGGCATCAGATTATGCAAACTTGATCACACTGTAGGTTGTATGTATATGTACACACAAACACAAAGTCTTTCTTTCTAATCAATATTCATGGGGTTATATATACACACACACACATGCACACACACACACACACACCACGGAGTACATAGTCATATATACTGCATTATCCATAATAGTGAAAGTTAGTCAATTAAATAAAAAAAACCTTTTTAATAAAAATAGAGTAAATTTGCCAGTAGAAAAAGAAATTAATGGTGTTGGTGTATAGACAGGACTGAAAAAGCCAAACGAATTAAGAAAGAAATATTTTGATTCAGCTATGTTTGCACCAAAATTAATAACAGTAATAGTAGTTATAGAGTAGTTATGCTTATTTGTTCAATGATTAGCAAAACTAAAAAAAAAATACAGCATGAAAGTGAAATCAAAACAATGGGATAAAATGCCAACAGACGAAGGAATCATAAACTATTATAATGGTATGGTAATTGACTGTGTAAGAATACATCCAAAATATTACTGGTTATAAGATAAAAATATGTGTCACTTAAAGCCATCAAAAATCTTTTTCTTTTAATTTTAGAAACTTTGCCCCTCTGAATCTGTACTGTGACAGCAATACGATTAACATGGAAGAACCAACAATCTTTCACAACAGTTTTTTTTGGCAGTTTAATGCCTTAAGATTCTTGAAGTACAAAGGCATTTTGTGACATTTATTTTCTGGGCCTGATTTTTTTCTTTTTCTTTCTTTCTTTCTTTCTTTCTTTCTTTCTTTCTTTCTTTCTTTCTTTCTTTCTTTCTTTCTTTCTTTCTTTTTTTTTTGATGAAGGGGTGGAAGGATGGAAGGAAGCAAGGAGAGCTACTTTTCACACATGTCAGCATTTCCCCCCATTTCAATTCTTCCACTTGGTGACAGCTTTATCTAAAAATATTGCTGTGTGACCTCTTTCGTCTTCCATCGTGGTGTTACCTGTTACATGTAAGGGTGATGAGGTGTTTGGGTAGTGCTTGTCTCTATGTGTTGAAGTCATAAATATTCTTCAGCAAGTCAGAGTAAGATTCACACAACGCAAAAAATAGAGGACAATTAAATGCCCAAGTGATAAAGCAGCTCCAGATGTTCTGTCAAATGTGCTTGTTCCTTTTGTCACACCATGATTTCACATATATTTTTTAAAAAGTTATATAGTTAAGGTCTTCCAACATAGAGAGACCTATTTTGTTGAACTTTCTGTATTTTTTTCTGCTCTTGGATAAGAGCTTATATCCCAACATGTAACACAGCCTACACCCTTGATGGCGAACCCATGGCACGTGTGCTCCCATGACCAAACATGTAGACCATGTAGAAACATCTGTATATTGTTTTCGTTTTTAATCATTGACTCTTGGCAATTTAATAGGCAAGTGCTCTCTACGCTGTCCTGTCAAGCACAGCTTCTTTCAGTTGTTGGATAGCAATAGCACTTAGACTTATATACTGCTTTAAAATGCTTTATAGCCCTCTCGAAACGGTTTTACAGAGTCGGCATATTACCTCCCACACTCTGTGTCCTCATTTTACTGATCTTGGTAGGATGGAAGGCTGAGAACCTTGAGCAGATGAAGATCGAACTCCTGACAGTGGGCAGAGTTAGCCTACAGTACTGCATTCTAACCACTGTGCTACCAATTTTGCATCAGGTTTGATGTTATCAAACCAGACTGTTATTTGCTTGCCCCTTCTTCTTGTTCCACTAACCATTCCTAGTGTCATTGACTACCTTGAATAATTTGCACGCATAATATGGCATAGAAGTAGTCTTATGATTTTAACTCCCAGTGATGTGTCTGATTTTGTGCGATTTAACACCTATCTGTTAGTTACTCTGGTTGTCCATAGTATATGCATACAAGTTATATTTAGGATTGTGTATATCAGTCTAAAATATAATATGTAGCAGAGATGGTATTCAGCAGGTTCTGACCAGTTCTGGAGAACCAGTAGTGGGAATTTTGAGTAGTTTGGAGAACCGGTAAATACCACCTCTGACTGGCCTTGCCCACTTCTATTCTCTGCCTCCCATATCTCAGCTGATTGGGAGGAAATGGGGATTTTGCAGTAACCTTCCCCTGGAGTGGGGTGGGAATGGAGATTTTACAGTATCCTTCCCCTGCCACGTCCACCAAGCCATGCCCACAGAACCGGTAGTAAAAAAAATTGAATCCCACCACCAATATGTACACAACATATTCATGGGTGAAAAAAACATCTAAACCCATCTAATTTTATCTTACTCAACAATATTATAGATTTGCATTAAAAAGAGAAATCAAAGGAGCTTACAAAATCTCTGCACCTAATTTTATCAAACTCTTCCACAGCCATCTAGTGGATCTATAAATTCCATTTTATTCCTTTAAGAAGGAAACAGATCTTGGCTGTTTTCTCAAGCAGCAAATGGAATCCAGAAGTGAAATTTATGGTGGATGCACATTCCAGATAATTTCTCTCAGTCTATACATTCTAATCTGAAAGAGACTCTTCAAGGCTGAAAAGGTTATTTTTGTTCAACTTCACAATTTCTTTCCATGATACCAACACATTTCTCACCCTTTTTATTCTGAGTGTTGATGAAAATGTAATCAGCCATGGAGTGGCCTTATGAGAATCAGTTTGATATCTCTCTCTTTCTCTCTTTCATTATAATTATTTTAATTTAGTAAATTTGTCTCTATTCTCCTGCAGTGTTTGTAGTGTTGGTAGGAAAGAACTACTAATTTCTACTAATAGAACATACTATCTGGACAACAGCTACAACTAACACACAAAAAAGTCATGCAGATATTTTCTTTTCTAGCAAAGGTCACATTAAACATGGAAATGTCCTATTGCCAGTATATCCTGTATTAGCACACTAGTCATAAATCCCATTGCTTTGGTACTAATTAACAAATTTATGAGGGAGTAATGGACCATAATTTTCAATTGATTTGTTCAGAATCTGACCTGACTGTATAAAATGTTACTCTGTGAGATTATACCTGTGTTGTTACAGGTGAAGTCTGAGCTCAATTGTTTCAGATTAGCACAAATATTCTGCCTACCACAACACTACATCTATTTTTTAAAACAAATGTTAGTGAATTATATGAATTATTTTGCTATGCGTCTTAGATATGACAACATAGATCATTATGAAAGTAAAAAAAAGCCTTACCACATTACTACAAATGATAAATCTTTAATGTCATTAAGACATTAAATCATTAAAATGCACGGAGATTATGATACTAGGATGTCAACTGGAAATCTAATAAATAGGCTACATCAGGGAAACTTTAATTTGAGCACAACAGTCAATAGCAAGAGTATAAACCAGTCATGTCCTCATCATATACAAATAAAATAAAAGTATTTTGCTGTGAACTAATGATTGATGGACACAGAGAGATGGACGGACAGATAAAATAGATAGGTAGGTAGGTAGGTAGGTAGGTAGGTGGATTAGATAGATGGATGGATGGATGGATGGAAGGAAGGATAAGATAGATAGATAGATGGATGATAGATGGATGGATGGATGGATGGATGGATGGACGGATGCGTGGGTGGGTGGGTTGGGTGGGTTGGGTGGGTTGGGTGGATGGATGGATGGATATGTGGATGGATGGATGGATAAGATAGATAGGTGAATGGGTGGATGGATGGGATGGATGGGATGGATAAGATAGATGATAGATGGATGGATAGATAGATAG
Organism: Thamnophis sirtalis; assembly: GCF_051295495.1. NCBI lineage: Eukaryota > Metazoa > Chordata > Lepidosauria > Squamata > Natricidae > Thamnophis > Thamnophis sirtalis. Next base: position 15,200,458 of record NW_028261392.1, read on the forward strand.
ATAGATAGATAGATAGAAAGAAAGAAAGAAAGAAAGAAAGAAAGAAAGAAAGAAAGAAAGAAAGAAAGAAAGAAAGAAACAGAGAGGCAGAGAGAGCTAAATGTATCTGGGTAAATGTAAATATGTTAAATGTATTTGGGACAGTGCAACTGCATCCAATACCAAAGGTAGCATGGCAGAGGACCCCAAAAACCAGTCATGGCAGAGTTCAGCTAAAGCCTATTGTTCCCATCTAGACCCCTACAGCCTCTGGCAACAAGATAGCCCTGATACACTCATAGGTCTGCGACTAAAAAGCTGTTGGATTATTTTCATCTAATTTCCATGTATTTTGGTGTGCTGAAAACAAATAAAATATTGAAAAAACTCCTCGATGTCATGATTTGCCACAACATGCAAAATTGTCTTCAAATTTATCATTTTTTTTTTAATTTTTGGTATTTTTTTATATTATGGGTTTTTAAGCAAGTTTAAAGTCCAAATTACTATTAATTAATTCACATAAGTGCATTTAAGATATAAAATGCCAAAAAAACCTTAAAAGGTTTGTCTGAGTTATGTAAAAAAAAATATAGCACTGTAGATCTGATGGTCAGCAATATATAGATAAGCTAAGCAAGTTTTAAGTCTGTGCTTCTAATGGTAGAAGGGGTTAATCTTTCCTGAAGAATCCAGTGGGAGGGAGACACGGGGCAGATAGCAGCATCTCCGGTCAGTGCAGGGGGCATGGCCAGCACTGTGACATTTTAGTAACTGGAATTTGTTTTCACAAACAATAACATTATAGAAATAATTAAAACAAGTCTCTTCTGCACTTCCTCTTTTAGAAGCTATGACACAGGGACGATTCATAACTACTTATGAATACGGCTGAGAAAATATCTACATCCTGGACAAAAGCTGTTTGAACTTTTCCCCTTGGGATGCCACTAAAGGGCATTGCATGCCAAGACTACTAGACACACAGACAGTTTTTTTCTTTTTGTGCTGAACATTTAATTCCCACACTTCTGTTTTATGTCTGAGTATATTTATCCATGTAGCATGGCTGTATTATTATTATCCTTCTCATCTGCTTTACTTCCTCTTATTGGTATCACTGCTATGATTATTATTATTATTCTGTTGCTTTGCAAATACACTTCTGCACTGGAACAAATTCTTTGTGTCTTTAATCACCTTCGCCAAATAAAGTCTTATCTTCTCTTGTCTTCTCTTCACTTCTTTTCTCATATCCTCTCATATCCTCTCCTCCCCACCCCACCCCATTGCATTCAACAGATAAGATGATTTCATCTGTTTTGGTAAACATCCGCATCAGTCATAAATAATTTACAATGAAATACTCTGACGGGATGAACTGGAATTAATTTGAACTTGTATGTGCTTAGGACAAGATTGCAAAATATTTAACATAAGCATGGCCACAAGAGATCAGTGTAAATTTAATTTTATTAATATTTGATGCATATATAAAATGAAACCTATCTTCCTTCCTTCCTTCCTTCCTTCCTTCCTTCCTTCCTTCCTTCCTTCCTTCCTTCCTTCCTTCCTTCCTTCCTTCCTTCCAATACAGATGAGCTGTATTTGAGAATTGGTCTAGGAAATGTTTTGTATGCTCTGGTTAGTAGTTTAGTGTTACCAGAGAAGAAACTACACAGGATTAGGTTAACCATTCTTAATGCCTTTTTGACAATGTTGTTACAGTGGGCTTTGGCACTTAGATCATTAGAGATGGGTACTTCAAGGTCCTTGACAGAGGGGGGGTGTTATATACGAGGTCGTATCTGCCCAGTTTATATTTTGTGTTCAGATTGTTTTTGCCAATGGGTAAGACAGAGCATTTGTTGGTTGAGATTTGAAGTTGCCAATTGTTTGACCATTCTGACACATAGTCAAGGTCTTTCAGAAGAGTAGCTGTATTGCGGGGTGCGGGAAGGCATTGATTAGTTTATACATCATCAGCAAAGAGGACACAGTTGCTTATAATATGATCGCAAAGGTCATTTATGTAAAGTAGGAAGCCTGTTGGTCCAAAAACACTGCCTTGGGGAACACTGCTGTTAACAAGTGTAGGATTTGATAGGGCGCTCCCTATTTTGACCACTTGTTGCCTGTTTGACAGTTATCCAATTATGCAGGGGTCCAGAAATGACATAAGATTTTAGTTTTAGAAGTAGTTTGTTGTGTACCACTGGGAAATGTGGGGCATGAGCCATTGCTGTTTACAAAGACTGAGCCAAAGAAGGTGTTAAAGAGGTTGGCTTTAACTCTGCCCAGTCATGGTGTTGGCATGGAGATTAAAAAAATGAAATTTCTACCGGATCCTGTAACAAATTAATTGTCAGTTGTTCTAAGCAGAGGAAGACTTTCAACTATAGCTTCTATTCCAGTCATTTCTGCTTTTAGCTTATCAGGTTGTATTCCTTGACCCACAGGCATCACTCTCTTTAATTGCTAAGACTCTTTGTCTAATGCTTGCAAGACCATATTAATCCTGGGAGATATATAAGCCAGTGATGTGCGGTGAGGTTTATGGCTGGTGAGGCAGCAATTTTTTTAGACTTGTAGACTTCAACTACCAGAATTCCACGGCCAGGCATGCTCAGTTCCAATTTAAAGTGACAGCATTTATTTTTCTCCTTTGCTAAATAAGTTTCCTTCATTCTTTTTCTTCTCCCTTCCACTCCTTCCTCCCTCTCTCCCTCCCTCCCCCCTCTCAAACACACACACACACACACACACACACACACACACACACTGGATTGGACTATCTCTCCTACCCCCTTCCCTCTCTCATTCAAACAAACTCTCTCAAACAAGCACACACACACACACACACACACACACACACACACACACACACACACACACACACACCCTGGACTGCAGAAGCTCAGTCCAGGACTTGTGAGAGACCTACCATTGACCACCGTCCACGAATGGAGGGTGAAGGGACCCATGGAGTTGGCTGAGTGCGGGGACTGGAAATAGCAGACAGTGGTCCACAGCCAACTTGAAGTGAACCTGGCTGAAGCCATTTTGGAGGCTTGCCAGGGTTCCCATTAATAATTCTGCCTACTTTAAATGTAAGTGATATACACAATTGGCATGCATTATATACAGAGGACAATATTTTAAAACATGCAAGTACAAATATATTTGATTAGCCTTTTGAAAATGTCTGCGTATCACAACATGGATTATATTATTGCAATATTTTTTTTTAGTAAACATAAATAGTCAGACTATCAACCAGCCTAAATCAGTGATTTACCATTGCTCCAAGCATTCCACAGAGATCTAAAATTCATTTAGTTTTCTACTGTGTAGCTTGTCTGCAAACAATTGTTGGATTTATTTCATTTCTTTTGTAATGCAAAAAGTATCTTAACCAGCAAAGTATTGTAAGTGCCATTCTATCCATATTTATTTAAAGCAGCAGAAACACACGTACAACATAAACAGCCATATCATAACCTGCATAAACACCTCTGTTTTTAATTGTGTCTAATTTCAAAGTAATTTTCATCAGCACTTGCATATTGGTATCTACAGATTTTGTAATTCATTAACATTTCTCCAGGGAAATTGTTTTGAATAAGCCATGTTCTAAAATGGAGGCATAAACTAGGTTAATCTACTTTTTAAAAGAAAATAATGATGATGATGATGATGATGATGATGATGATGATGATGATGATGATGATGGTGATGATGATGCAACGAAAATGAAGCCTACAAATAATTAGGCATTCTGCAGTTGGATAACATCAAGCATGGAGAAGTAAAAACTATTGTCAGGCAAGAGTACACCAACAGAGTTAGGAAAATTTTGAAATCTAAATTGAATGGTGGAAATACAATCAAGGCCATAAATACCTGGGCAATACCAGTTATAAGATACACAGCTGGTATAGTTAACTGGACACAAGCTGATTTGGACATTTTGGACGGAAAAACCAGGAAACTAATGACAATGCATTACAGTTTACATCCACGTGGTGATACTGATAGACTTTACCTGCCCCGAAAATCAGGTGACAGAGGATTATTACAAGTAATAGCAATAGCAATAGCAGTTAGACTTATATACCGCTTCATAGGGCTTTCAGCCCTCTCTAAGCGGTTTACAGAGTCAGCATATTGCCCCCAACAACAATCCGGGTCCTCATTTTACCCACCTCGGAAGGATGGAAGGCTGAGTCAACCCTGAGTCGGTGAGATTTGAACAGCCGAACTGCAGAACTGCAGTCAGCTGAAGTAGCCTGCAGTGCTGCATTTAACCACTGCGCCACCTCGGCTCCATAAGTGAAGCAAACAGTTGAAGAAGAAAAACATGGACTGGCTGATTATTTAAAAGAAAGTCAAGAACATTTATTAATCGAAGTAACGAACAAAAAACTACTGAAGGCCCAACAGACGAAACAAGAATACAGAAAAGATGGGATAAAATCAAGAATGGAGAGTTGGCAGAACAAAGCACTGCATGGCCAATTTCTGGAAAAAATAAAAGATAAAGTGGACAGTGAACAAACTTGGTTATGGTTAACAACAGGTACATTAAAGAAAGAAACAGAGTCACTAATCCTGGCTGCGCAAGAACAAGCTATCCGCACAAATGCCATTAAGGCCAAAATTGAAAAGTTCTCTGATGATGCCAAATGCAGACTTTACAAAGAAGCTGATGAAACTGTTGATCACATACTCAGCTGCTGTAAAAAAATTGCGCAGACTGATTATAAATTGCGGCACAATTCAGTAGCACAAATGATCCATTGGAATTTGTGCAAAAATTATAATATTAAAACAGCAACAAACTGGTGGGAACATCAGCCTGAAAAAGTCACCGAAAATCAGATGGTCAAGATCTTGTGGGATTTCCGTATACAAACGGACAAAATGCCTGCACATAATACACCAGACATCACACTGGTTGAGAAAAATAAGGTCACAATCATAGACATCACAATACCAGGTGATAGCAGGGTCGCTGAGAAGGAACATGAAAAAATCGCAAAATACCAGGACTTAAAAATCGAAATTCAATGACTATGGCACAAACCAGCAGTGGTAATTCCAGTGGTAATTGGCACACTGGATGCTATTCCAAAAGCACTGGAATTACATTTAAAACAGTTAAAAATTGACAAAATCACCATCAGTCAAATGCAAAAAGCCGCACTGCTTGGATCTGCACACATATTACGAAAATATGTTACGACGTCCTAGGCCCCTGGGTGGGGCCCGACTAGTAACCAATGCCAAATCCAGCGAAACAACTGGCCGCTGTGATACAATTGTATAATAATAATATGGATATCCCAAAGATGCTTTTTCGAAGAGCAACTGGACTTTCTTTGTTTTTCCTTGAAGGTGTTTTGCTTCTCATCCAAGAAGCTTCTGAAGAACTGAAGAGCTATTGGAACACTGTTATCATGTCACCCCAATCCTTCTTTTCATTAAACTAGACATATTCAATTCCAGCAACTGTTCCTTATATGTTTTAGCTTCCAGTCCCCTAATCATCTTTGTTGCTCATCTCTGCAGTCTTTCTAGAGTCTCCACATCTTTTTATATCATGGTTACCAAAACTGAATGCAGTATTCCAAGTTTGGCCTTACCAAGGCATTATAAAGTGGTATTAACACTTCACGTGATCTTGACTCTATCCCTCTGCTTATGCAGCCTAGAACTGTGTTGGCTTTTTTGGAAGCTGCAGCACAATGCTGGCTCATATTTAAATGGTTGTCCAGTAGGATACCCAATATCCTTCTCCCAGTTAGTACTATTCAGCGAGGTACCACATATACTGTACCTGTGCAATTTCTAATGCTTGATTTTCATTTAGCAGTAATGCAGAATGGTATGTTCCATCAAGACTTGTTTTCCTAATATATTTGGAGGGCATCAAGCTGAGGAAGCCTGACCTTCATGATGATTAAGAAATTACCATGATTTTTAATTTCTGTTTGTGATATGAAGAATAAATGGTTACTGACTGAAACATACTTTTCAATTATTATTATCATTATTTGTTAGCACAGTTCAAGGACACTAATGCAGTGTAAAAAGAAGCCTTTTAATAAATCCTTTCCCTAGTGTTTGGCATATAACGGTTTTTAATGTAGATGCCAGTAATTATGGATTTAAAATCTTGAAATTAAAGACACAAAAGAATTAAAAGAATTGCATTCTTTGCATCCTTGCCAATCAGTATATGTGGATTGTGGCTACATCAGTATCCATTAATCTCTAATCGGAACATTTTTTTTCCTTACATTTAATTTTCAGGCAGTCTAAAGAGAATGGATTCAAGGCTAATTCATCAGCAAACTGTTGGCAAGGCCAGCCTATTCTATATGTAAATATTGCCATTGTTTAAAATAAATGTGATTACCTGAATTATTCAGATTTATTTCCTCTGATGCAAAAAATGTTCTATCATAAAGAAATCTGCTTTTCCATTTTTTAAAAAAATGCAGGATCTCTCCCCCCTCCCTCTCTCTGGAAGTAGTTCATTCATTCAACCATTTATAATGGTTGAAGATAGTTTACATCCTTAGGATTTAAGTGTATGTAAGATAGATGGATGGATGGATGGATGGATGGATGGATGGATGGATGGATGGCTAGAGTAGATACTGTAGCATAATAACAGCAATAGCATTTAGACATATACTGTACCACTTCACAATGTTTTACAGCCAGCAGTAACACAGAAGGAGGGAGGGAGGGAGGGAGGGAGGGAGAGAGAGAGAGAGAGAGAATATGGAATAGGCTTCTTGTATATCCTTCCTTTCCCTCAATCAAAACCAAGAATGCAAGAAAAAAAAGACCAATAGCAAACATATGATATTAACTATGTGGTGCCTACATAGAAGCAAGGGGTGATGTTTTCAGGCTGTTAAAGTTTTAAAGGCCTCAAATCAACCCCTCACCCTTTGGCACATCACTGGTTCCATGAGGAGACAGGATTTCCCTCTGGATGAGGGGAAATGGCAGAGGTGGAATCTGCATGTCTGAAAAAAATGAATCAATTATGGACTTTACCTTTGGAAATTTTGTCAATTTTATAGCTGGAACTACTCCAAAGCTGCATGGCTATATATATATATATATAAACTTCCTCCCATATTTGGGCATACCAGGGGTTGTGACTTTAAATATATACCTTTCACCCTGGCCTCGCTGATAAGGAGCCGAGCCCTGTAGCTCAATGGTTAACACATCTGCCTTAGAGGCAATAGAGCACAGGTTCGATTCCCAGTAAGGGTGTGGCTAGCTGATGAGAGCTAAATAGCTTGAAATAGATCTATACTAGTCTCCCTTTATTTATTTATCAGCATAAATATAACAAATGTAATAAAAAGGCAACAGTAAAAAAATATTGGGTTTCTGTCTGGATGGTCTCTTGTGACGAGCCGAAGACAGAGAGTGGAAGTGTGACTTAAATATATATATATATATATATATATATATATATATATATATATATGTATGTATGTATGTATGTATGTATGTATGTATGTATGTATGTATGTATGTATGTATGTATGTATGTATGTATGTATGTTATATTTATGCTGATAAATAAATAAAGGGAGACTAGTATAGATCTATTTCAAGCTATTTAGCTCTCATCAGCTAGCCATACCCAAGTTTGGGAATCGAACCTATATCGAAAATATATATATTTTCATTCCACCCTTACCCAATAAGAGGAAAAAGTGATTCTTTATTTGTTTAAATGCCCAGACTATTAAAAAAATATATTGTAAACAAGGTCATCCTAACGGTTTTGTTTTAAAGCTGAAATCGCTCCCCTTAAACGGAAGAATTTCAAAAGTACATCACAAAATTTTCATCCCACTAACAAATTTGTTAGCAATTCCTTTTGAATTAAATAGATAAATAAAATTAAAGGGTGCCCAAATAATGTTAACGCCAAATTAGTGATAACAATTGGATGTTTTCCAAATGGCCAAATCCAGGACTAGAATAAATATTGTCATTACACGAGCTTATTAGAGAGATTTGTCATAGGGGGTGTAATTTTTTTTAAAAAATAACATTTTGTTCTTGTTGTTGTCGTCAATACTACTGGTGTTCTCAAAACTTAAGATGTGAATTCTGTATGAATTTTAAATTATAAAACCAATTATAAAAGATTATTTTTATTTTGTGGCAACAAAATTAAAAAGTTATTTCTTTTACCATGAAATTAAAATAGGATATACTTTATATGAGTTATAACATAATAGCTGTATTAGTAAGAATAGAAGTATCAACTGCTATAAATACAGGAGGCATAAACATATTCTACAACCACATTCATAATTATCTATTGCAGGTTTTATCCTTAATTATCCCCCTGCAAAGGGATAATTAAGGACCAAGCCAAAGTTCCTAAAATGCTCATAGTGATACAATTGTCCTTGAGTCTTTCTTTGCCATAGCAAAATAGTACAACAGAATGGTTTTTTTCTAAATGTTTTCTGCTTTTTTAAAAAAGTAGGTCTAAGTGACTGACAGGTTTGTGCCAAGATAGAGCAATTTGAAACACTTGAGATATTAAACCTTGAGCAACACTATTTATAATGGGAATTATGACAGAAATACGAACACACATCAAGGAAGTTTTGAGGGCATGGATAACCTTTCATAAATATTTTTTATCTCTCTCTTCTCCCTCTTCTTATTAATTACTTGGGATAGGAAAAATCAGATCATCAGAATGTTTCCATGAATATTTATCCCCTTTTTATGCCACATAATCAGCTTCAGATTCACAGCAGTTCACAATAACTATTATGTTGCTAGTTATAAGTATATAACTAGAAACTTAATACTATAAAATTATAAAGGTGTAAAAACAAGTGGAGGAAACCTAAACAATTAGCTGTAATAATGATCATAGTGATAATAATATTGATAGCTACAATTAACCTTCTCATCTTTCCTATTACCTATTCCTATTGATTTCTTATGACTACCACTTTGCTGATTGTATCTTATGATTTATGATTGTATATTAAAATTTATCATGTTGTTGCTTGTATATATACTGAGAACTTATCCACTGGGGACAAATTCCTTGTGTTTCTAATCACATTTGGCCAATAAGGAATATCCTAAACATATCTTATCCCATCCCATCCCATCCTATCCTACCCTGTCCTATCCTATCCTAAGAGCCAAGGTGGCACAGTGGTTAAATGCAGCACTGCAGGCTACTTCAGCTGACTGCAGTTCAGCAGTTTGGCTGTTCAAATCCCACCAGGCTCAAGGTTGACTCAGCCTTCCATCCTTCCGAGGTGGGTAAAATGAGGACCCAGATTGTTGTTGGGGGCAATATGCTGACTCTGTAAACCGCTTAGAAAGGGCTGAAAGCCCTATGAAGCGGTATATAAGCCTAACTATTGCTAACTATTGCTATTGCTATCCTCTTCCCCTCCCACCCTACCCATCCCCCCCCTTCATATGGAATGAATAGATATGTGATAATAATATGCACATTTTCAATCTTTGTGTGCATATCAAAATCTTTTTTCCCCGCATTTGAAAGATTGTTCACAGCTTGGCATAAATACAGACTTAAAGCCTTTTTAATTATAGAAACATAATACCTACAGTACAAATTGTGCATGAAATTAAAGAAAAAGATGGCGCTAACTTTTCTGCTGAAAAATCATTTTACAGAAATAGCATGGCTGAGAAGAACTGACTGAATGCGATAAGATATTTGGGTAAGGTTGATAAAAAATGTGGTTGAGAAACTTACATCCTTATTTTTGGGATTGAAGCTTTTCAATCAAAAGCTTCAACCTGACTCCTGTTACTTTTATGGGAACACGACGAAAGCAAACTTTTTTTCCTCCTTCCTATCATTTGAAAAGTGTTACTATAAAATAAAACCCAATTGTTTCTATGTAGCCGGTTATAGAATTTGAACACAATTTAGAGCCCTTTGTTTCAAGAGATTTCTTAAAATCTGTCTTGGTCACTTAATATGATCAAGAAAGGGGTATTTGGGGTTTTAGGGATGAGCCCTCAACTTACAACCACAGTTGACCTCAAACATTCTGTTGATAAGTGAGACATTGAGTTTTATCCCATTCCACAACCTTTCCTGCCACAGTTGTTAAGTGAATCAATGCAGTTGTTAAGTTAGTCATAGCAATAGCAGTTAGACTTATATACCGCTTCATAGGGCTTTCAGCCCTTTCTAAGTGGTTTTACAGAGTCAGCATATTGCCCCAACAACAATCCGGGTCCTCATTTTACCCACCTCGGAAGGATGGAAGGCTGAGTCAACCCTGAGCCAGTGAGATTTGAACCGCCGAACTGCAGCTAGCAGTCAGCTGAAGTGGCTGCAGTACTGCACTCTAACCACTGCGCCACCTCAGCTCTTTGTAACATAGTAACATGGTTGTTAAGTGAAGCTGGCTTCCTTATTGACTTTGCTTAGCAGAAAGTCGCAAAATGGGATCAATGACTCTGGAACACTGCAACTGTTATAAATATGAACCACTTGTTAAGTCAGGTGACCATGAGGATGCCACAACGGCTATAAGTTTTGAAAAATGTCCATACTAAAATACAAAAATGGTTTCAGGAAATTACAAACATCCAAATAGAGCTCAAAGCAGAATTATTCCTTCTAGGGATTATTACGGGAAAGTATACAAGAGAGATAAAATATTTAATTTTGCACATAATTACAGCCGTGAGAATAGCACTTACACAAGGTTAGTAAAGTGACACCATGCCGAGAGACTGTTTTACGATCCAAAAGATTGCGCAGAGATGGATAAACTCACATTGGAGTTAAGGGACAAGGAAGACTCAGAATATTATACAGTTTGGGAAAACTGGTATCAATGGATAAATAATAGGAACATGAAATGTATACCTTAGAAACATAGATATATAGATATAGGAATAATTAGGAATGTATAAAAATGTATATGAATACCAAATGGTTATGCTAGCACTGTCAAAAAGGATTGTAACATATACAAAATTATATTTAAAAGTATTTGTATTTTAATGTTTTAAATTTTTATTTTTTTTCTTTAAAAAAAACCCCCGGTCATGTTTTTTCAGCGCCGTTGTAACTTCGAACAGTTACTAAACAAACAGTTGTAAATTGAGGACTACCTGTAGTCCAAACCCAGTTGCAGTGTCGAACTGTCATTCTGCCAAAATGATGACCAGTGTGAGGTGCTGTCATGAGGCAAATCTCACCATCATGTTCACACTGTGAGACACAAATATGCACGTTACAGCATTGGTGTAATGACGTTCTCACCTATGATCCCTGTAGATACCCATAGCTACTTTTGAATGGCAAGATATCCTGCAGTCTTTTTTGTTTGCAAAAAAGTTTTTTTAAAATTTTTCCTTTCAAATTCATTCTTAAATATTCTTATAATTGTTATTTAACATTTGTCAATTCATATCATTTTTCCGCCTGTATATTTCAGTGACGTGCGGTCAGCTTTAGGCCTGGTGAGGCACTTATTAGACTTGTGGACTTCAACTCCCAGAATTCTACAGCCAGGCATGTTCAGTTCCGATTTAAAGCGACAACATTTTCCTCCCTTTCAAAATAGGTTTTCCCATTCTTTTTCTTCTCCCTCCCCCTCCTTCTTCCCTCTCTCCCTCCCTCCCCCCTCTCTCAAACAGACACACGCACACAGAGAACTTCGATCCCTCTCTCATTCACTCACTCTCAAACACAAACACAGAAGTTGGATTGGATATATTTTCCAAAGGCTTGAAAGCAGCTCCTCTGCCATACCCCCCCTTCCCCTGCTGCCTTCCGATCAAACTTTTTGAATTCCTCCCCCTCCCCACACACGGACCTTTTACAGCTGTTTCAGAGACGATTTCAACTCTGCTTCTCCCTGTCCTGCCCTGCCCTCCCCTCATGAAAAGCCAGAGCTCTGTCAGACTGAGCTAGTTGCTCCCAGAGAACTCTAAAAAGCCTCAAAAAATGCCCTTTACAGGAGGCGAGAGAATACGTGCCTCATTTGCATAAGGAATTTTTTGCTTGTTAACCCTTGCTTAACTCTTAAAAGGCGAAAAATTCCTTATGCAAAAGAGGCCCCTAGTTCTCTGGCCTCCTCGTATGGTTAACACAAAGCACTGTTGCAAGTCACTGTGAATCTGGCAGCAACTACCTTGGCTTTAATTATTTTAAAAAAATTCTTTAAAATTCTTTTTCTTTTCCTCATGACTGGTGAGGCCACACCTCCCTTGCCTCTAGTGACTGCACGTCCCTGGTATATTTATATTTTTATACTTTCTTATTTCCCCTCCCCCCTGATTTAATAATGTGTCCTGTGAGTTATTTGTTTTATGCTTTGTTCCTTTCTCTTTTTATTTGTATCTTTTTTCAAGCCAATCATAAAATCGTCCCCATGTCCTGTAGTACAGTGGTCCCCAACCTTTTTATCGCCGCGGACCAGTCAGCCTTTGATAATTTTACCGTGGCCCGCTGAGCGCGCGCAGGGGTGGGGGGGCGTTGTTCGCGACGACACATTGATTGTTTATATATCAGATTGTTTTGATTAAACAACTTTTATTTTATTGTATTTAAACATGCCTTACAAAATAAAATACAATTACATAAATATAAAGTGCTTTAATATGCCCCCCCCCCCCGGACAGACTTATGTTCCTCAAAGACCATCCTGAACCCTCAACCCGGACCAACCTTTCTGCCTGCCCTCCCCCTCCCCACCACATTCGGTGGGCAAAGAACAGAGCGCGCGCGCGCGAATGCCGTGGAGAGAGAGAAAATAAATATATATATAAATATATAACTGTTTGGGAGTAAAAGCGGGGAGGCGCACCCGGCGGGGGGGGGAGGAGGAGGAAGGAGGGTGGGAAGGAAGCTGGCAAGCGAAGAACAGAAAGTAATTAGCAAGGATTAAAATGACCTGCCGGAAAAAGGAGAGGGGAAAAAAAAACCACCAGATCTGACGGCTAGTGCAGCCTCCACCGGAGGGGCTGCAGAAACACACACCGCCAGTCCTGTCCTTCCTTTCCAACCAGTCTCTCTCCGCGCGCGCATACACACACACACACACACACCACACAAACACACACCCGCCGGCAGATATGCACGCACACACACTTTTTTTTTTTGCAATTGGCAGAACTACGGTTTTCTTTCTTTTTAAAAAAAATAATTAAATGGAGGTGGGGGGTGTGTGGAGAGAAAGGGAGAGAAGCAGACACATAAAACCGAGCCGCACTCGCGAACCACAGCATGCATCTGGGTGACAAAATTGCAGGGAGAAAGCAGGAAAAGCCGAGGAGAGAGCAAAAAAAGAAAAGAGCCAGACCAAGCGCGGCAGGGCGGGAAGGAAGGCGATGATGATTGGGGGAGGTTTGAAAAAGCAGATCCAAGCGCAAAAGTTACTGAGTCATTTCAGCGGCGGCCGGAACAGTTTTCTTGACTCCCTCCCTCTCTCCCTCTCTCTCTCCTCTCTCACTCTCTCACTCTCTCACTCTCTCTTTCCCTGGCGATGGATCGGTGCGGGAGGGGGGGAGAGAGAAGGGAGGAGACGGCGAGGGAGGGAGGGAGAGAGAGCCGAGGGTGGGACCAAAGGGGGGGGAAGAGAAATGCATTTAAGAGGAGCGGATTTAAAAGAGCGATCATGGCCCCCGGCCGCTGCGCGGCCCGGTGCCAGGTACTCCACGGCCCGGCACCGGTCCGCGGACCGGGGGTTGGGGACCACTGCTGTAGTACACTGATTCCTCTTTGTCCTTTATTCTCAATGTCAACCTGTTCATTTCTGCACAATCTGATATCTTCTTTATTAGCTCCCCTTCCGATGGGATTTTGTCTGCTTTCCAATTTTGTGCAAATATAATTCTGACATATCCTGTAGTCTTGAATTCCTCATTTACCTCACGTAAGGGCAGAAACATTCTCTTCCCTCATGTGCCTCAAATGTAGATGGTGACTGAGGAGAAGACAAAGAAAATACTCGGAAAGTGTGGGATAATTTTAATGATTTATTTTATTTTATTTTTTTTATTTTATTTATAAGATTTATATGCCGCTCAATCCTGAAGGACTCCCGGCGGCTTACAAAAAAAAGAGGGGAAAAACCCCCCCAACAGGCTAAGTAAATAAAAATCTGCAATCTGATAACTGTGGGGCTAAGATACAGTTTGTTTCATTTATATTTCAAATTCAGGTACTAATGTTCAAATCTGAATTTTAGGAAGAATTTACTGACACATTGAGGTGTATATATTTCAGCAAAATGTACCAAAGAGTAAAAATGAAATAATCAAGTGTGAGAATTCAATCTGGTAGTGTTTTTATTTTTTTGCAGACATTCTATTATCACCTTCAGAAGATGGTGTTTTCTCTGTTTAGGAACATGATTTATTGGAACTCTGAGATGACAAAAATAAAAACAAATGTTTGGTTTTAATTTAATGCATTTAATTTAACTATGCAAGATCTCCCAACATTTGAAAATGAACCGTAACTTCAGATGAAACAGTTCTAACTCCATTGTTACTTTTGCTGTGTTTATTCATTCTGGCAGAGACATCACCATGCCAACAAAAGTGTGTATAGTCAAGGCTATGGTTTTCCCAGTTGCAATCTATGGCTGGACCATAAGAAAGGCTGAGAGCCAAAGAATTGAGGCCTTTGAACTATGGTGCTGGAGAAGACTCCTGTGGGTCCCTTGGATTGCAAGGTGATCAAAACAGTCAATCCTAGAGGAGATCAATCCTGACTGTTCTTTAGAAGACCAGATCCTGAAGATGAAACTCAAATACTTTGGCCACCTAATGAGAAGGACTCACTGGAAAAGAGCCTAATGCTGAGAACGGTTGAGGGCAAAAGAAGAATGGGAAGACAGAAAATGAGGTGGCTGGATGGAGTCACTGAAACAGTAGGTGTGAGCTTGAATGGACTCCAGAGGATGGTAAAGGACAGGAAGGCCTGGAGGATCATTGTCCATGGAGTTGCGATGGGTCGGACATGACTTTGCAACTAACAAAAAAAATTCATTCAGGATAAAAATGAAATCAGGATCAGTTATCATCAAAGTTGATGATCTTCTTCTCTTCCCCCCCCTCCTCCTCCTCCTCCTCCTCCTCCTCCTCCTCCTCCTCCTCCTCCTCCTCCTCCTCCTCCTCCCATTTATGAATATGATTATTTCCCCAATCAGCTTTCTGTTTGAAAATTATGGTACACTGATTTTTTAAATGGTGAAAGTCTTTTTTTCCCTCCACTAAATTATATTTTATTTCTTTCATGGGGCATACTGATGCTGCTCCAAACCAGCTTGCATCAAAGTTCTTCTGTGGTAGGTATACATTTCAGAGCCTAGGAACTATAGTAGATGCTGTTTGGGCTATCTTCTGATAGCCACTGACCACAACTAATACGTTTAAAGGTCTATCCCATTGTCTTCTTAATGTTTTCATTTTAATCATTTTTTAAGATTTTACATACCTTTTTTTAAGGATTGCCAGAAATATAGCTACTTGCTGAAGTTAAGAAGAAGGAGATGGAATGAACGACAAACAGACAGAAAAACAGATAAATTTGAATCATGGATGAAAGTAAAGTTGGGACACAATATGAAATATGTAGGTAAGGCTTGAATTAGTAAATATCTATGCATCTACTCCACATGTCTGGTCCTGGAGTAACAACAAGCATGGGAGAAGAAATTACAGAAAAAATATTTTGAAGTCAAGCTTGATTCCTGATGAATTAATTGATAATTAAAACAATGGTTTTTGGTTTTTTTTGCAATAGTATGGAAGTGGTTATTCATTGTATTACCTGTGGATGTTTATGTTTTCCAATCTAGCCCACCACTCTGAAATTCTCAACTTATCTTTCATACAATACAAATGCTAACCAGGCATGTTTCTTTTTTTCCCTTCAAAACCCAGAGAAAGTCAGCTAGGGACTTCTGAGAAAAATGAGAGGAGACCATTTCTTAAGCAGAAATAATTTTTAAAGCCATTTATTGGCAAGGATTGGTAGCACCAACAGTAGTGGGTTACTGTACGTATTGCAAAAATAGAGCACTCACAAAAATAGATTTTCCTACACTGGAAGCGCACTGCAGGAAAAAACAACAGCAATGTCTAAATAAAATATGGCAGAGAATGTTAATTAAAATTATTTCCTAAGTGCCTATGCCAAATCAGAGATATTTGCTAAAGTTTATTTATATCCTTGCTACAGAATCAGATAAGGAACTAATCCACATTTAATCATTCATTAATTTGATTAATGCTATGGGGACATGTACCATATATAATGAAGATCTCATGCCAGGTTGTTCATTCAACATCTACAATCCATAGCTGTCAAAATATTAATCTCCTCTGTTACAACAACAATCATTCTAAATTAATTTGAGGTCTGCAATTCTTTTATAACCATTGGCCAGGATAGGCATCACACTATGCATGCTGCTTTTGCTCAGAAAATAAGAATAAAATTAAGATAATTTCTTTCTGTAAGGTGTTTTTCAGCAGCAGGGACTGTTCTTACCTAGGCTTCCCCAGCAACACAAAGCTGAGTCCTCGTCCCAATAAACACCTTTTGTTTAATTTACAGTGAATTCCTCTCCAGCAAAGTCATAGCCCATAGTCTTTCAAGATAATTCACAATTACCCACCTTTATCAGGCTTGGAGAGTGGCCAAGCTGATATCTTTCAGATGCTGCAATACTTGGCAAGAATGCAGGAATGAACTAATTGTCTCCTGCAAACACTCCTCCCCTTTTGCTCCTCTTTTATTCCCTATGGGAGGGGCCATTCACTGTCCACTGTGGCTTTACTCTCAAATCAACCCTTGTTCCTCAGTTGTTCTCTTCATCTGGCAACTCTGCCCATGTGCCCACTGGGAACAGCCTCCAGTTCATCTGTCTCACTGACGTCTGACTCCAAAGGGAGCTGATAACTGTCAGATGCCTCTGGCCCCATCTCTGCCTCTGATGCAGAGCCCTCATCAGAGCCTTCCCCAGACTCCAAGACTGGCCCATGTTCCTCCCCAACCTCCTCACTGTCTGAGTCTGCTACCAGCTCCACTGGCCACTGGCGGGCCAGAACAGGGACTAGGAGACCAGGCAGGGTTGAAGGAAAGCTGAATAGAGCAAAGTACAGGGATATTCTCAGTGAAAACCTCTTCCACAGCACTCAGGACCTCAGACTGGGCCGAAGGTTTACTTTTCAACATGACAACAAACCTAAGCACACAGCCAAGACAACACAAGAGTGGGTTAGGAACAACTCTGTGAATGTCCTAGAGTGTCCCAGCTAGAGCCTTGACTTGAACCTTATTGAATATCACTGGAGGGACATAAAAATGGCTGTCCACCAATACTCACCATCCAATCTGACTGAGATTGAGAGGATTTGCAAGGAAGAATGTCAGAAAATCCCCCAATCTAGGTGTGCAAAGCTTGTTGCGTCATATCCAAAAAGAGTTGAGGCTGTAATTGCTGCCAAAGGTGCTTCAACAAAGTACTGAGAGAAGGGTCTGAATATTTATGCCAATGTGATATTTCAATTTTTTTTCTTTTTAATAAATTTACAGACATTTCTAAAGCTATGTTTTCACTTTATCATTACAATGTATTGAGTATCTGATACAGAAAAAAAATGTAATTCCTTTTTTCATAGTTTATTATGCTAACTCATGGGTTAGCAACCTGCAGCTCTGGAGCCGCATGTGGCTCTTTCATTCCTCTGCTGCGGCTCCCTGTCACTGGTTGGCTCCATAATTGATAGGGCTTTTGGTTAGGACAGGTAGAAGAAAAAGGATGCCCTGCTAGGAGGAGACTCTATGGTGCGGGGAACTAGACGTCCAGTCAGCAGAGGAAAAAGGATGCCGCACTAGGAGGACACTTTATGGTGGGGAAACCAGACTTCTGGTAGGCTCCAGAATTGAATGGGAGGATTTAGGGTCTTTGTGGCTCTTTGAGTGTTTAAGGTTGCTGACCCCTGTGCTAACTTAAAGACAAAATGATACAAGAGAGAAGGTTGGGAAAAGAGAGCATCATTTCTTTCTCCCTACAGAAGTGGTTGCACTCAATTAAAAGCAGTTGTACCATTTAGCTTATATAGAGAATACTTATAATTCCAATCTGCTTTGACAGCTTGTTATCATCTGAAGAAATGAATAATATTCAGCATGTACTTTAGCTAGTGTTTTATGAGGTACAGCTAAAAGCAGTGTTTTCAATGAAAACCCTCCCAAAGGCTACCTTCTAAATTTGATTCTAATGGAAAGCAAATTTAAGATAAAAATGCTTAATGAAACCATGTCCATTTTTGCTGATTAACAGACTGTTATGAAAAGGCTGGTCATTTATTAAACATGCCTAATTTTCTTCTCTACTGATTTGAAAGAATACACATACAAGAGTGAGACTTAGATATTCACACATTGTAGGAGTTACAAAGTCTTTTAAAACAAGTAAATTCTATTTCATGTTATGTATAGACAGCAGTAAAAAGAAAAAAAATACATTTCTATATGCATTACTGTATAAGTCTATAAAATGAGTGGAAATAGATATGATAGAAGAGGATAGATGGATAGATGGCTGGATGGGATGGCTGGCTGGATAGATGATAGGTAGGTAGGTAGGTAGGTAGGTAGGTAGGTAGGTAGGTAGGTAGGTAGGTAGATGGATGGATGGATGGATGGATGAGAGATAGATGAGAGATAGATGAGAAATAAATAGGTGCTAGATTGATAGATAATAGATAGATAGATAAATAGATAGATAGATAAATAAATAGATGATAGATAGATAGATAGATAGATAGATAGATAGATAGATAGATAGATAGATAGATAGATAGATAGATAGATGAGATTGATTGATTGATAGGTCATCGATAGATAGATCAATAGATTAATAGATCAATAGATCAATAGATAGATAGATAGATGATAGATAGATAGATAGATAGATAGATAGATAGATGATAGATAGATAGATAGATAGATAGATAGATAGATAGATAGATAGATAGATAGATAGACAGATAGATAGCAATAATATATGATAGACAGATAATAGACAATACTATATGACCAAGAGATTGACAGTCTGTAGATTTATTCCATACTGATAATGCAAAGAAAACATTATGGATGCAAAAGAAGAAATATACTGATTAGCTGGTATAACTTTAGGATTATGCTCCAAAATTACCCAAAAATTGAAGATTGATTGGAAGATACCTTAACTTCAGTTAATGGCAAAGATTTATTTCCACCATTTTTCTCAGATAAAATATTATGTTCATTGACAAATAAGTCATTTTCCAATTGGTCTGTGGATCATCGTTGTTTAGCTGTTATTTCATTCCTTCAAAAATTGATTTTGTAGAAAATAGCATCAAAAAGGTTACACCCAGAAACTGCCTTCAGGCATTTCAATTTTCCAAATGAAAAATGCAGCTATTTTAGAGAAGGTAGGAAATAAGGAAGGATTTTATATTTGCCAAAGACGTATTTAATAAGCTTTGGAATAGACTGTTCTGTTAAATAATCCATGCTATTGATTCTGTTTGGGATTTTTTTTTTAGCACTTGTTAATCCCTTTCTGTATTTGTCTGATGATCCATTCATGTTTGAAAGGGTGGTATGCTTTTCTGGAAAGGAAATGTTACTTTCAGCACTGATATTTTATGTCTTGGAACATTAAGTACTTGAATTATTTTTTTTCCTCCTTTATGTTGTCAGTTAAAACTAAATAACCAATACTGTGAACTCTAGTGGATGAGAGAAAATAGGCTAGTGGATAGAGCTGGAGCTAGAGAAATTGGCTTATGAATTAGTGGTGGGATCAAAAAAAATTACTACCAGTTCTGTGGGCATGGCTTGGTGGGTGTGGCATGGCTTAGTGGGCATGGCTTGGTGGGCATGGCAGGGGAAGGATACTGTAAAATCTCCATTCCCACCCCACTCCAGGGGAAAGTTACTGCAAAATCCCCATTCCCTCTCGATCAACTGGGATTCGGGAGGCAGAGAATAGATGGTGGCAGGGCCAGTCAGAGGCGGTATTTACCAGTTCTCCAAACTACTCAAAATTTCTGTTACCAGCTCTCCAGAACTGGTCAAAATCTGCTGAATACCACTTGGGTTATGAATGTCTGTAACATTCATTAATCTAACTGAGTGGCCATTTTTCTACCAAAATTACCTCACAGGTCTGTTAGTGAAGATACATTGGAACTGTCCAATATTTCTCTTCCTCAATAATGGAAGCAGATGCAGGATGCAAGGGTGTGTTACAAAATGGATACAGCTTTCTTCACTGGCCATCAAGTCAAAAGACTTAAGGTCCATGTTATGTAGATTCTACCACTTTCTAATGCATTTAAATACAAGCAAAATCCAGTAGAGATCTTCTAGATGCCTTAATTTAAAATAAGAACTTTGTTTCACCTAATAACAGACACTGATGAATCAGCTCTATGTCTTATGGAAGATAAACTACAGTAACCAAATTATTGAGGAGCAAGCACGTTATTTTTATTTTCTATTAACAATGAAGAGTTACACACTCACTACTGGAAGCTAGCAAGGGCAGCCTATCTTTACAGCTCAGGCTGTAGGGACTACTGGAATGAACAAAGCTCATTAACACAATGGTCTTTACTGTGAGTGATTAAGGTACTTGTTTCCACAAATTCAGCTCCAGAGATAATAGCTTATCTTTGGGGTTGGAGTTGTTCAGTGTTCAGAAATCAAAGAGGAATTAACTAATAGAGGTTGTTTGCACAAAGGATAGAAGCTGTTATCTCTGCGTACTAGTTTGGGTAGCAAGGACTTTTATTTCTTCTTTCAGTTGCCTTTTCCATTAAATGGTCTCTGAAATGCTGTTGCCTATCTACCTAATGCTGCTGCTGCTCCTTCTTCCCCCCTCCTCCTCTTCCTCCTCCTCTTCTTTATAAGAAAATATTTCTAGCTCAGGGTTGAACTGTAGGATCCTTGGTGCTCTCTGAGCTTGTTGTTTTTTTTTTTTCAGAAAAAGAGTTTTATTTCTTTTAAAAAACACAAATATTTCATCATTCGTCAATCATTAAAACATTGAAATACATTTTTTTTGTATGCCCCTCCCTCCCTCCACCCCCAGCCCCCCTCCCTCCACCCCGACTTCCCAGAACCCGTACACGGTATGGATTTTTAACTAACACAGTCTAAAATCTATTGAGAAAAAAAAATAAAGAAATTAATGACATTCTACATTGACCTTAGCTTCTTCTTACTGAACTAACTTTTAACAGTTTAAATCATTTCTGATCTTAAGCATAGGCTAACTGGAATTTCTTGGTCCCGTATTTATTTTGTATATAGTCAATCCATTTTTTCCAGTCTCGTTTATATCTCTCATTTGAGTGATCTTTAAGATATGCCGATATTTTAGCCATCTCGGCTAAGTTTGTGACTTTCAATGTCCATTCTTGGATTGTTGGCAAGTCTTCCTTCTTCCAGTATTGCGCCACCAACAGTCTTGCTGCAGTTATTAGGTGCAGAATCAAGTTAGTCTCTACCACTGTAAAGTCAGTACATATACCTAGTAAAAATAACTGAGGAGTAAACTTTAACTCCTCTATCTTGGTGGTTTTCTTGTAGATATTTCATTTACCAAACTGGGCAACATCATCAATGATGGAAGGTAATTGGGCTTTTTCTCTGTTTATATGCAAGTTGCTTGTTCTGCCACTGTTGGTAGGAATGTTCTTGACATTTCCTTGATTAGGCTGCTTTTTACTGTATGTTTGATTGTTTGACTGAGTTGCTAGCTCCTTGATTGGGGTATTGTTTACTGTCTGGTTGTTGGTCTGGTATTAATGCCAGTGCTAATCTGTTTTTCTCGGTTTTGGTTCCTGGAAAGGAGGTATTTTGCTCTTTGTTTCTTTTTTAGCTTTTTGATTGCCTCTTTTGAAAGGTATATAAATATTTTTTTTAATGTATGTGTCTGTTGGTGTTGTATGCAAATAGTACTGCTAGTACTCATGATATTATTTAGTTAATGAGATGTTAATGAATCATCTTCAAAAAGACCCATCAAGCTTAGAAAGCACCAAAGATTTACTCTACTAAACCTCTACTCACAACAGAATACTTTATGCCACCAGGTTCGAAACCTAGAACTACGCCTCCTACAGCCTGACCTAAGGGTAGTACACAAAATAATCTGCTACAATGTGCTACTTGTCAATGACTACTTCAGCTTCAACTGCAATAATACACAAGCATACAATAGATACAAACTCAAGGTAAACCACACCAAACTCGATTGCAGAAAATACAATTTCAGCAACAGAGTGGTCAACACCTGGAATGCTCTGCTCAACTGTTGTTATAGCCTCAAACCCCCATAACTTAAACTATCTACAGTAGGGGCATGCATAAGTGCACCAGTGTGCCTAACGTCCCTGTCCTACTGTCCCCATTTATTTGTACCCATTTCCTTTGTTCTTTTTTTGAAGGGAAAAGGTGTGTCTTATACTCCAAAAAATACAGTAGATATAAAAGGTATAATAGCAGTAATACACTGCATTAACAAATCATTGCAGTGGGCCAATGAGAAACAGCAAGTCCTACAAGGACTGCTATAAATCAAAGAGCTCCGGACTGATCTTGAATCTTATCTTTTCTACTGTTCCTCTAACCACATATATGCTTCACAACGTCACTAACTGTCGCTTTCCGTGAACACCTGTGTACATTACTTTCAATTCCTCATTTCCAACAGTTTCATTCTTCCTGTTTTAAATGAATCCATACAAGTGCATATTTTACAAAAAAAAAAAACATATTTCACAGTTAGCAACGGTTCAGTAGGTTTACAAATATTTCTGGTAAATTTTGAAATCATCCTAGCTGAAAACTTTGGTTCATGTCTTTTTCTTCTGGGGCCTTCTATTATCCATAGGACTTATTGAATCTAATACATCAATAGGCTATATTTCTTGATTCTCACAACACCAATAAGTATGTTTGTATGTGCCAACCAGAGGTGGGTTCCTACCAGTTCGCACCTATTCGGTAGAACCGGTTTGTCAAATCTACCAAACCGGTTAGAAGAGGTTCCACCAGTGGACCTGGAAAGCAGGCCACACCTACAGAAGAGGTTCCAAAATTTTTTGAAACCCACCACTGGTGCCAACAGAAGCTTTAGGAACTTGTGCAAAAACATAAACTGCATTGCAAAGGAGTTGACATTTCAAAAATCAGAAATGGTTAAATACAAACACAGTCACTGCAAAATTTCTCAAAGCTAAATAAGCAAGATCTTTGAAAAGTGCCTTACCACAATGCAGCAGTGCCAATGTATACCGAAATGTACAATAACAGGATGATACGTAGCAATCAACACTCTTTCTCTAAAGCATTATCACTGACACGCCCCCAAAGAACATTTCTTGTGATGACTAAATAGGATTGTTAATCATTTGATTCTGTTTTTCATCTCCCCAGCTTAGGGGAAACGAAAAAGAAAGAAGAAAACAAGGTAGGTTTTTTTTTCAACTACACGCTTTCTACAGTACAGTACTTACAAAGGAATTGTGAATGAAACTTCCAGCTACGTTATCCCTACTCAAGGAGAACACAAATTATCTTTGGGATATCTTCTATCTTATCTAGGTGGGATGGGTGACATAAATGTCTAATAAATAAATAAAACTTAATTGGCAAAAGGTTTCCAGTTCAGCTCAGAATTTAGCCAAGACACATTCTTAGTTCTTTTACAGTAATAGCAATAGCAATAGCACTTAGACTTATGTATTCTTCAAAGTGCTTTACAGCCCTCTCTAAGCAGTTTACAGAGTCAGCATATTGCCCCCAACAATCTGGGTCTTCATTTTCCTGATCTCGACCTGAGTCAGCCTTGAGACGGTCAGAATCGAACCGCTAGCAATTGGCAGAATTAGCCTGCAATACTGCATTCTAACCCCCGCATCACCACCATTCTTCTGTACTCTGTAATTTGTAAATGTCTTGCATTTTACGTGCCCTTCTATAAATCCTACATCTCACAGTCCCTCTTGCTTAGGAATCTTTATTGAAACAGCATAATCACAATTAGCTGCTTAGAATTACAATTTGTATTTTTTAAAGGAATTACTGAGCATTCCAAATGCAGATTTCTGCAATTATTGGCAGTTTGGAAGTTTCACCAAGTATATGTTTGTAACATCATTAATTTTAAGAATAATTTAGTTGGAAAGTCTTGATTACCAAAAAGGCATATATTACTTTTCTTTTCTTTTTTTAGATAACGCTATGAAGATGCAAGGAATCTATGTTTTGTCATTTCCACAAATGTTGGCATCATAGTAATAACCACAAAACTACTTTGAATGACAGTCCTGTATAATCTGCTATGACAACTAACATATTAAAAGCAAAAAACATAACAAAAGAGTTAACATGATATTGAGATCTACATAATACTTCTAATGTTTTGCAGCAAAACAGTTTTCATAATTGCTTTTTAGTTTGTTTGCTTGCTTGATTTTTGCCTAAGTAATTGCAAGCTTCTCTGTTAAACCTTTTAACACCCCCCCCCCCCGCATTCTTTCTCCAAAAACAAAAAAAACAAAACCCAGACATTTTTAACTGAAGTTCTAAACTGGCTCCCGATATTTAAATCTGTATGAATTTTCAGATTACCACCTAGAAAATATAGCATAGTGGAAAGGCAGATAAACCTCAGGACATTATTATTTTTTTAAAACCAATCATTAAAAAAAATTGCTTTTTAAAAATAAATTGTGTTTGTTTTTTATTTTTAATAAGTTAAAATGTATTGCATACATCTAATAAGAATCAATAACTGATCCTTATTGGATCGTGGAGTATCAATAACGGGGAATATTTGTAGCTTGGGGTTGAAATGAAGGATTCTTGGTGCTCTCAGAGCTTGCTTCTTTTCTTGCAGATGTTTCATTACCCTAAGTAGGTAACTTCATCAGTGCTGTTCCTATTTGCATGCTGTCTGAAGTGCTTGAAACACCCCCCCCCCTTTTTTTACAAAAGAAGAAACAGCTATCACAGTTTTCCCCGAATGCCATCATTCTGCTAAACAACTAATCCCCAAAACACTGTCAAATTATTTACTAAGACTGTATTACTATTATTCTTCTCATCCTTCCTAGTATGAGCCAAGGTGGCGCAGTGGTTAAATGCAGCACTGCAGGCTACTGCTAGATCAGCAGGTCAGCGGTTCAAATCTCACCGGCTCAGGGTTGACTCAGCCTTCCATCCTTCCGAGGTGGGTAAAATGAGGACCCAGATTGTTGGGGGCAATATGCTGACTCTCTGTAAACCGCTTAGAGAGGCCTGAAAGGCCTATGAAGCGGTATATAAGTCTACTGCTATTGCTATTGCTACCTATCTCTTCCCACTTATGACTATAACCATGTTGCTTGTATCTTTACAATTTATATTGTATAATTTGTTTCCTAGTAGGATTTGATTGCTTATTAGTAACCTATGACTATCACTAAGTGCTGTATCTAATGATTCTTGATGAATGTATTCTATTTTATTTTTATTTATGTACACTAAGAACATATGCACTGAAGACACATTCCTTGTGTGTCCAATCATAGTTGGCCAATAAAGAATTATATTCTGTTCTGTTCTGTTCTGTTCTATTCTATTCTATTCTATTCTATTCTATTCTATTCTATTCTATTCTATTCTATTCTATTCTATACATAAGCCACAGAACATTATGCATCAGGTCAATAACTAAGAGCATAGGTAGCTGAACTAGACATGTCTGTCCATTAAGGTGTCAGAAAGCAAACTGTAAATATTAAATCCTATTATCCAAAACCCACAGGACCCCCATCTGATGATATTGGAGGCATTGTAGAAACTTTTGTTCATATGGTATTTTTTTTAAAAAAAATATTATTTTAAGGCTCAAAATTTGGAATTACAAGCATCCAATATTCACATTTGTTTGACAGTTGGTAGAAAGAAAAATGTGTCCAAAATTTCTTCTGCCGCATTTCAGTATACGTTCTTTTGGAAAGAAGGTGAAATATTTAGGATGTACCATTTGGGCAAGGCAGTAAATGATGACAGGAAAGGAGAGAAGGAGGAAAGAAAGAAAATAAAATGTAGCCAGCAAGCCAGCCATATTTTGCAAAACATATTGATATGAAACTGATTTCATGTAACTATTTCCTGTTTTTCAATCAAAAAAAAGAAAAAAGAAGGGAGAGTAAATTTCAGCACTTCTTTAAGACTCTACATAGCTACCCTAATCTTACTCTGGCCTAACATCAACATGACACATATTTCAGGATCCAATCTGTGTCAGTAACCGCAACCAGAGGTTTAATCTTCTGAGCTTTCGGACTCATGGTGGAGCCCATTCTTAGGGAACTGTTGGTGAAAGTTTCCTGAGGATGGACTCCAACGAAGTCCAAATGCTTGAAAGACTAAATCTCTGGTTGCGGTGATCAACTCAGACGCGTTCCTGCAACGTTTTCCTAAAACACGTATATTTGCCTTCATTCTTGACACATATTTTTGATACCAGAGAAATGAGACTTACCATATTTTTTTTTGAATATAAGACGCTCTGAAGTATAAGACACACCTAGCTTTTGGGGAGGAAAACAAGAAAAAAATATGCCTCTACCTTTGCCTCCCAGCAATTTGCCTCCTTGCAGCAAACAGCAAACAGCCCATTTCAGTTTCAGCACAGTTTGATTAGCACAAGCAGCTGATTGTTGGGCCTCCTGACCATCAGCTGTTTCAGGCTGCAGGAATTGCCATAGCCTATTGCCGCCTCCGCGTGCCCCATTTTCCACCTGTTCCGGGCGGCAGGAATCGGAATGGGCAGAAAATGGGGTGTGTGGAGGCCAAAAACGGGGCAGAGGCTGCAATAGGCAATGGCAATCCCTGCAGCCTGAAACAGCTGATGGTCAGGAGGCTAATCCAACCGACAATCAGCTGCTTGTGCTAATCAGGCTGTGCTGAAGCTGAAACTGAAACAGGCTGTTCATTATTTGCTGCAAGGAGGCAAATTGTTGGGAGGTAGAGGCCAAAGGGTATGGCCCAGCGGGTGGGTGGGTCTACATTCCATATATAAGACACACCAAATTTTCACCCTCTTTGGGGGGGGGTAGAGTGTGTGTTATACTGCGAAAAATACAATAATTAATGATATGCTATCTACCAACCAGTAAGTTGTTATCCAGCAATAAGGCTCATGTTGCAATTCTGTATCTTGAGTATAAGAGTGTAAGCGTGTAAGCTTTAAAGAGAGTGAGGCATTTCCAAGTTGCTTGATAGTTGAAACAACTGGCAGATATTCACTTCATTATTCATTTCACAAGAAACAACAACAAACAGAAGATTTGTGTTGCCGGACTGCAATGGGAAAATTAGAAAAGGAGATGAAAGGGAATCCAGTTAGCTTTCCGCAACAGCCTTTCTAAAAGACGATCTTTTTACAGAGAATGAAAACAGATGTGGCTGGGAAGACATTTTTGTAGGAAGGAAGAGGCTTCCACAATAAAAAAACCACCTGCTGTTTTTCATTCTGTCATCTACTGATTTATCTTAGGAAAGCACATGAAAACAAATGCAAGGACTGAAATGCAGTAGTCTTTAAAAATTTCCAAAGCTTGAACTGACTTGAGTTTGTTAGCTTATTATAACTAGTAAAGATAACAAAGAATCGGATCAATATTCTTCAGTTACCGAGTGGAAATTATACAGTAAATGTTATGATAGAAGCTTGCTTTGCTCAGAATTAATAACTGCTTTAAGAATACGGTACATACGTAGGAAGAATGCAATGGGGATTAGAAATACCTTTTTCTGGGTTGACTTATTGAGTAGAAGTATCTCAAAGTACAAATATTAATTACCAACAGTGTAATTCTAGAGACATTGCTTGGTTTGCCTCATTACGGTAGAGAGAAGTCTGGACTTTAGCCTAAGGCTAAAGTCTTAGAGCCTTTGAAAACAGCAGGACTTTTTTTTTTTGAGGAGATATGCCTGAAACTGGACAGCATTTCATAAGAAAATAGAAATGTTTCTTGCTCAGAAACTAACTTTCCCCAGACTGAGGTGCAGTACAAATTAATGTCTTAGTTTTGAACAGAAGGAGCCTCTGCATTCATGGTCATGGAGCTCCAAAGTTTCTTTTTTGAGAATCAAATGGACTTTCTTGTCTTTTTTTGAAGGCATTTCACTTCTCATCCAAGAAGCTTCCTCAGCTCTGACTGGATGATGGGGAACGGAAGGATTTATATTCCTTGCAGACAGCTGGTCATTTGCACCCTTTTAGGGAGCTGTTGAGGCCCCTTGGAGGTTTGTCTACATGCAGAACCTTCTTGGAGCTGCTGAAAGGACTGTGTTGTGGAGCTGTGCTTTCTGCAGGATGCTTCTTGACCCATGTCTCTTCATTGTTGAACCCAGATGCAGGCTGTTGGGGATGGGTTTGTGTTTCTGCATCTCAAACTGAAGTGCAAATGGTTCCTGTAATCTGCAATTTTTATTGAAATCCATGCATTTTCGAAGGGTAGTCATCCCAAATGCATAGCTAAATGTCTATGCAGATTCTCAGCCATCCAGGTTATGGTTATCCCAAAGGTGCTTTTTCAAGAGCCACTGGATTTTCTTATTTTTCTTTGAAGATGTTTCGTGTCAGCCTCCGTTTTGCTGCTTGCTTTCGGCTGCCATTGAAACGGGGAGGGGGACATGGTATTTGGGTGAGGAAGTATCAGTACAGGAGTGACTGTTAAAAGGGAGTTGTTCTCACCATCTACTGTGCATGCTGCAGATAGAGTACTTGAGAGACCGCCTGCTGCCATTTACCTCCCAAAGACCTGTCAGATCTCACAGGGTCGGCCTCCTCCGGGTTCCGTCCACCAGCCAATGCCATCTGGCTACTACCCGGGGGAGGGCCTTCTCTGTAGCAGCTCCGGCCCTTTGGAACAAACTCCCCGTGGAGATTCGGACCCTCACCTCTCTCCAGGCCTTCCAGAAAGCTGTCAAAACCTGGCTGTGCCGGCAGGCCTGGGATTGATGAGTTCCCCTCCCCTCTCGACTGGTATGGCTGTGTGATTTTCATGTATTTTAATTATGTGTACTGTTGTTTATGTTCCCTTTCCCCCCTGAGTTGTTCACCACCCTGAGTCCCTCCTGGAGAGGGGCGGCATACAAATAAATCAAATACAATACAATACAATACAATACAATACAATACAATACAATACAATACAATACAATACAATACAATACAATACAATACAATACAATACAATACAATAGAGGATTTGCCACCAAGGCCAACTCTCCGGCATACCAACTTGATGATGCTTTTTGAAGATGTCTCCCACATGACACCTGTGGGATGTGCAGATTGGACTATGGGTTGGGGTTACCAGGGGGAGAGGGTTGGGTCACATATTGATATCTAGAATTAGGCATGCTTTTGCCTTAGATCTTGCTTTGCTTAGCTGCTATCTACTCATGACCAGAAAAAGTACTCTTAATTCTGCAAAATGGAGTTGAGTGGTTTCTTTCTTGGTTACTGAGGGAGGCCGCCTTGAGATTCTTCAGCTCTGAGCTGAAGAACCTTCTCGGATGAGAATCAAAACGTCTTCAAAAAAAAAAAAAGTCCAGTTGCCTCTTGCAAAAGCACCTTTGGGACATGCATAGAAACAGTTTTGCTCAATGCTATATGCATTTATTTTGTACTACTTTGTTATTTTACGTTGTAAGCTACTCAGAATCACCTGTTAAAATGCGTGGCTATATAAATCAAATCAATCAATGATTTTTTTTAAAAAAAAATGTAAATTAGAAAACAAAACATCGGGCCCTTAACCTAACCCACTCACAGGAGCCAAGGTGGCACAGTGGTTAAATGCAGCACTGCAGGCTACTGCTAGATCAGCAGTTCAGCGGTTCAAATCTCACCGGCTCAGGGTTGACTCAGCCTTCCATCCTTCTGAGGTGGGTAAAATGAGGACCCAGATTGTTGGGGGCAATATGCTGACTCTCTGTAAACCGCTTAGAGAAAGCTGAAAGCCCTAAGAAGCGGTATATAAGTCTACTGCTAAGTCTACTGCTAAGTCTACATGAAAATGAAGTGCCTGCATTCTGCAGCTCCTAATGGGAACGGCTCAAATTGTTTTCTAACGTATGTCCAAATATTCTTTTCAATATAAAGCTGTCAAATTCATGTCATATTTATTTATTTTTGTTTCTCAAACCTGGTTTAAAATCTTTCCCCATAATTACAAGTGATATAATTAGAGGGGAAAAAAATCCCCTAAAAATAACTGAAGAATCAAAGTTGGCAAAAGCAATTCCATGCTCTAAGTGAGAGTTCTATCAAAGAGCTTCCTTCTGATCCAGTTAATTTATGGTAATAATCAAAGAATTCTGATGTCAGGCAAACAGTCCATGCTATGGAACAGAGGGAATTTGAAAATATAAGAAGAAAGCAAATAAGTATGATGGCTATTTCTGTAGCAGCATCAGAGGGATCAAAAAAAAGAAAAAAGAAAACAGATTGTCCTAAATTGACACCAAATCAAAGTTGAGAGTGCTGGGGTGTAAAAGAAGTACAGGGGGGGGGGAGAGAGAATATTGCCATATGTAACAAGATGTCACACTCACAATGCAGTAATCTAAAAGTCTAAACCAGATTAAGCTGACTGTTTGAAATCCATATACTGTATTTTTCAGAGTATTAGACACACCTTTCTCCCCCCAAAAAAGAACGTTAAAATCTGGGTGTGTCTTACACACTGAATACAGCATTTTTGGCCTGCTGAAACCCCGCCCCCTTTTCAAAAATGGATGTGCAGAGGGTTTGGGAGGTCTGCAAAGTGCTCTTGGAGGCTGGGAAGGACAAAAATGAGCGAAAAACGGGCCGGTTTTTGCTCGTTTTTGTCCCCCCCCCCAGCCCTCAGGAGCACTCTACAAGCCTCCTAACCAGACTTTCTTGGTGTTTCTCTCTCTCTCTCTCTCTCTCTCTGAAAACATTTTGCTTCTCATCCAAAAAGCTTCTTCAGGTCTAACTGATTGCACGGATGACTGCAAAGAATGGAAATCCTTTCATTCCCCACCAGTCAGTTAGGACTGAAGAAGCTTCTTGGATGAGAAGCAAAATGTTTTCAGAGAAAAACTAAACCCAAAATCCCAGTTGCTTTTTTTGAAAAATCACCTTTGGGACCACCACAACCTGGATGAGAATTTCGAAAGGCCTTCAAGCTGGAAGTCTTTGAGAACACTTTTATGTGTGTCCAGAGATATCATGTTTCTTTAAGTGACTACTTATCCTTCCAGAAATACTAAATGCCTAGATCAGTGACGGCGAGCCTTTTTTTTTACAGCGTGCCAAAATTGAGCGTGCATGCCCACTCAATCTTCCCCACCCACCTGCACATGCACATGGAACCCCCTCCAACACATGTGTGCATGACCCTAAACTATGGGGTGTCATGCACAGTTTGGGAACTTTTGGCTGGGACGTTGGGGCCATTTTTTTCCTCCCCAGTCTCCCGAGGCTTTCCTGAAGCCTGGGGAGGGTGGAAATGGTCTCCCCTGGTCCTCCAGAAGGGTGAAAAGTTGTTGCAGCAGATTGAGGTTTGCAATCTGCTTACCAAAGATCAGGACTCGAGACCACGAGGGTGCGAGAGAAACATGTTTATTGATGCATCGAGTTCAGTGTGCTAACACACCAAAATCTGAACTGCCTGGGCTCTGCCCAGGATGCTACTTTTATGCCGTGTTCCACACTGTGCATTCTCAAGGCGTTTCCATACACGAGACAAACATGACATTTTGAAAAGGAGAAGTTCATAGGAAAAATACAAAAAGAGAAGTTCTTATAATTTTGGAGCTATCAGCTGTTTCACCTCTGTTCTATCTTACACCCACACCTGGCTTCCTGTGCCCCTCCTTTACAGGGTCTTGCCACACTGTTCCAGCACTATTTCTAATACTTATGAGGAAGTCAGAAGTCAAAGTTGGAAGTTAAAAGTCAAAGTTGGAGAAAAAGTTCACTCAAGCTAAAGATCAAGCTAATATGAAGTCATAGTTTCCAGCCTATTAGGACCACCTAACCTGGCCAGCCACTGGTGGGTTTACCTGTGCATCCCCTCCTGCATCAAAATCAGCTGGCCAGTGCGTGCATGCGCGCTGGAGCTGACAGCTAGTGTATCTCCAAATATGGCTCCCTGTGGTTCAGCATCATGGACCTATAGACATGTCAAGATGTAAATGGGACAGTTTTTTGGGGTGGGGGGTGTTGAAACTGAGAACACCAATGCAGAGTAGTCCTTCTTGCTATGAAAAAAAAATAGAAATAAGGCTATTTGAAAAAAAAAATCATGAGAGAGATGAATTACACTAACAAAGAATAATCTGCATTTGCAAGAAATTATTTTTCGGAGTTCAGGAAATTCGGATGTGCATAAAGTCTAAACACTAGTGATGAGTAGGCATGAGAACAATTTTAGGGAAAAAAAACATTGCTTTGAGCTTTGTGTGAGGATGAGCACAGCACCTCTTTACTATTTATTAAAACAGAGTGACTTGTTTGCCATGCTGACATTATTTAAGGGTGCATTAGCTCACTTTGATGATGTATTATCAATGTGGCAGAAATGAACGGGATTCCATTGTTAGCAAGAGCCATGCAATGCATGTAGATAATGAGGAGCTTATTCTCCTGCAACTGTTTCTTACAGCTTAGAGACAACACATTCTGCTGATGTCCAAAGTGCTTGTTTCTGCCTTTGACTTAAATGTACAATGCATTATGCAGTGAGAATCCATGATATCTCGTAATGTAATTGATACCGACATTTCTATTTAGATTTTCCATCCAGTTTTACATTAAAACTGACTCTACATTTCTGGGTGAGCCTGAGAGATTAGTCATCTTCCAGGAAACATCACATAAGATGTTATATAGTTGCTTCTTCAATTTAATGTGATTGGAGGCCGTAGGCATCTAACTGACTTATTAAGAAACAATTTAACAACACGTTATCCCCCGCCCCCCAGAAAAAGGTTGATTCTTTCTCAGCCAATTTGATTTATAAAATTAGTGGAATAACCAATTTTTACTTTGCATTCCACTAGAGTATCAATCTCACATTTCATCATGGGAGGTCCCTATAGGAAGATCACATGAAGAAGTAACTTTCAAATCCCTGAGGTGATACAATCATTTGATACAATTTCACTGTGGTTGCTAATTTATTTTTTTTAACTATTTTGAGAGGGGTATCTCTATGATAGTCACATTTTATTTAAATAACATTAAGTAAAGTGCAAAAATGGAGTGATAGTACTAATCACATTTGGAAAAAAATTGGTATGGTAAAAGCATAATGGGATGAGGTGTAAAGTCCTCGACTTGCGACCAGCCAAAAGTCCTCAACCTACAACCAGTACCTCTGGAACGAACTCCCCATGGAGATTCGTACCCTCACCACCCTCCAGGCCTTCCGCACAGCCCTTAAAACCTGGCTGTTCTGACAGGCCTGGGGCTAAAGACTTGCTGCCCCACTTCGAATGGTGTGATTGTTGTGTTTTTTAACCATGTATGGTTTTATGTTTTTTGTAACTTTGTCTGTTTTCCCCTCCCTTTGAGTTGTGAGCCGCCCTGAGTCCCTTTAGGGAAAAGGGCTGCATACAAATAAATGAAAATGAAAATGAAAATGAAAATGAATGAAATGAAGTCCTTGAATTGCGACCCGTCAGCCTGGTAACCAAAGGACAGCTCTCATTGGCTAAGATGCGCCTGTCTTAAGCGGGACTTTTACTGTAAGCCCATTGGTTGCTCTGCTTGACAGCTCAAGTATAAATGGGTGTCAAGCAGAGTGTGGTGCTGAAGTTCTATCGTTGTCTACTGTTGCTGTAGAAATAAAAGGTTGTTTCGCGGTTACCTCAGCATGTCTCTCTGACTCTTGGTTCTTCCTGCCCTATATTTGTCCATATTCTCTATTAACCATTCGATTGTCTGTTTATCATTTTACTTACATGATATGTACTAAATGGGATTAACCTTTCAAAGCTTGAATGCACTGCTGTTAGCTATGCACAGGTATTCCACAATTCACAGAGTGCAATACAATCCATTCAAACACTATTTTATAATCAATTATTATGCATCATCTTCTTTTAATATGCCCCATAATCCATTTTGGGGTGGAGTCAGGGCAACTGAATGGAGCTGAGTGTTTACTGGCTGGATGCCCTTCCCTGTTGCCAATGCAGAGTTTTGTTCAGGAGATATATTCTCATTGTGACCAGGGAGAGAAATATCTGCCTCTATCTAGGATCGAACTCAGAGTCTCCTAATTTTGAGGCAAGAGCTCCACCTCTATGCCACCATACCACTATCAATTACTATACACTATATGCTAAATTACTATATCTTTCACTGGCTTGCACAACCACATCTATTTTTGCCTGATACTACATTCTGTGAGTTTACCACTTCCTTGTCTTGATTCTTTCTTATTATGGGTTCCATGTTTACTGTTTTTTGAATCAGTTTAAGTTTTAAAGTTCTCATCGGAAAGTCTTCTGCATTTGACCATAGTTAAGATGACTTACAATGTCAGGAGAAGAAAATAAATGTTTAATTTTACCTAAGATTAAGTTACACACCGTGTGGTAATTCTTTGGCAAATTTTGAATGCCTAAGAAATAAGATTTATTCAATCTATTGTCTCATGCCATTTAGGAAAAAAATGCATTAATTAAGGGGTAATATGATTAGCAAGGAACAACTATCCTATAATGAGCTGTTCTGAAATGTTATGGTATTGCCTCAGGGATATGAAATAAAATAATTCATGTATTTTAAATATATATTTTAATATGCTAATATAACAAAGACTTTTGAACATTTCTGGGTAATGTTTCATCAGTTTTACAATAATAGAATGATGAATAAAAGCCATTTGAATATACTTGGAGCAACAATAACAACAATTTGATATCCAAAATATTGTGGATTGCTGACAAGGAAACACTTCTAATAGCCGTTGGAGATATCCATATTTTTGTTAATGAAGTCTCAAAGAGGACTTCAGCCGACATGAA
The DNA here is from genome assembly GCF_051295495.1 of Thamnophis sirtalis. Taxonomy (NCBI): domain Eukaryota; kingdom Metazoa; phylum Chordata; class Lepidosauria; order Squamata; family Natricidae; genus Thamnophis; species Thamnophis sirtalis. The sequence goes on from NW_028261392.1 coordinate 15,235,607, forward strand.
CAGATGGATATGGAAAGAAACAATCATCTGGGTATTGAGCCCCAATTTATTTTAGTGTTTCCAATAAGCAGTATCAGTTTGAACTAAATCTCAAAGCAAATAAGCAACAGTGGGTTTAATTATGTACAGTGTTTTGGTCAAAAAAAAAATCTTTTACAATATTGACAGAGAAAAACATGCACTGTCAAAGGAAACCTAAACAGAGTGCTTTTTTCTTAAAGAAAAATGAAAAATGCAATAAAAGTAAAACAGAAAAGTAGAACATATTATTTAACTATAGTCACAATTCTATATATATTTAATATATAGAGGAGTATGTAATTGAATTGATTGATCTTCCATAGATCAAAAGGTGGCATATGAACTAAGGGGAAAAAATCAGTATGGGGACACAGCACAGTGCAACGTTCCCATGTGCACCAACCCGCAAACCCACATCCATCACCCACACCCAGTCACACCCCTACATACACATACCAACATATCAAACTGGATTTTCTTTCTTTCTTTCTTTCTTTCTTTCTTTCTTTCTTTCTTTCTTTCTTTCTTTCTTTCTTTCTTTCTTTCTTTCTTTCTTCTTTCTTTCGTTCCTTTCCACCTTCCCCTCTTTCCTTCTTTCCCTTTTTCTTCTTTCCCCTTTTCCTTTCCTCCTTCCCCTCTTCCCTTCCTCCCTTCTTTTTCTTTCTTCCTTTCTTTCCTTTTTCTTCCTTCTTTCATATATATATATATATATATATATATATATATATATATATATATATATATATATATATATATATATATATATATATATATATATATATATATATATATATATATATATATATATATATATATATATATATATATATATATATATCAGCACAAATAAAACACACACACACACACACACACACATATATATATACACACACACACATTCACACATACACACACACACACACACACACACACACACACACACACGTCCAGAAAGGGAAGTTGGTTGTTAGCTTCTATTTCCATATTAAATTGTATTTTGGGGTGTAGGCTGTTGAGATGTGTGAGGAAGTTGTCCAGTTTTTCTTTCCCATGTGGCCAAATTACAAAAGTGTCATCTACATATCTAAGCCAGAGTTAGGGTTTGTGTTCAGATTTATCTAAGGCGTTCGTTTCAAAGTGTTCCATGTATAGGTTTGCGATGACGGGTGAGAGAGGTGATCCCATAGGTGCTCCTTCTATCTGTTTGTATCTTTGTCCATTGTGGATGAAGTATGTGTTGGTTAGGCATTATTGTTTCTATGAAGTGGATTAGGTTTTGTACATGTGAGGTGATGTATTCTGTGTAGGGTTGGAGTTGTTTGGCAAGAAATTTGGTAAGATTATGTAGAGGTGAGCCTATGGAGCTGACTGTGGGTCTAAGTGGTTATCCTTCTTTGTGTATCTTGAGGAGGCCGTAGAGCTTGTGGCATCTGGATGGTCCAGCAACTTAAAGCTACAGGACATGAAATTAATTTTGAAGGAACCAAATTAATCTCCAAAACTGAACACTGCAACCAGAGAATAATTATGGAAGCTATCGAAATAGAGAAACACCCCACAACATGAATAAATGTGACAATACTTCCTGCCTACCAGACATTTGGAAACCAGCCCTAGTCAACAAACAAACCCCACCCACCACCCAGGCTGTTACAACACGAAACAACAACAGAAACACAGCCAGCACTAATCAGCTTGAATCTACCAATCATGATACAACCACACAGCCAATCAATCCACTTACTGAAACAAAGCCAGCACTCCACATCCCCCCAACAAGATTTATAGAAAGACAGCAGCTCCGACCACGCTTTACTTACACAAACACGAAGCTGAAAACACCAGCCTGAAGATGGCGAGTGATACCTCACCGAAACGTTGCCAAGACAATCTCAATCTTACATGGGAAAAGACCCAAATACAAACAAACAAACTTGGAATAAAAACAAAGCATATGTCAGCATCACATAGGCCTCCTATGTGCTGCTCTGCAACTAAGATACCCCTGCCAGAATATCCCCTTTTATATTCTGTCTTTCTATGAAGGATGCAGTGAAATACTCCCAATTCTGCTAAGTATCCCAACCTCCTTACCAACTTTCTGCTCCTTTAACTGCAACACCTTACCAACTGGCCCCTGATGTTCATTGCCCTCTCTTTAGACTAGTTCTAAATTGAAAAGATATTGAGATTCTAGGAAGCTTAAATGGCTTCAAAGGGTTTCTATCAGCATGAGATCTTCAGCAACTACTGCTCGGTTGGAAAAGACTGTTCTTTTTTTATTTTTTAAATAACCCACCATATTGACAAAGGTATGGAACATAATGCTTGGAATACTGTCTTACATTTTGATTACTGGTTTGTAGTCTCTGAAAGAAACAAACACTAATTAGATATTTCACCTGAGAGCAATTAAATCCTGGTTGTCAGGAGTAGCTGACTCTCCTTTTTATTGAGTCCCCAAATACCTCTTTACAAATTTGATGCTGCTCAGGCTGTTTCGGTCGGAGAAGGAGAAGCTTTTCAGGAGTTTTCTTCCTAATATAAAAGGCACACATCAGTTTCCTGGCTGGGACTTTGGAATTTGAAGCCACAGATGGCCCACTATACAAGGATGTTATGATACCTCTGCTGCTAAATACACCTCCATTTAAACCCTAGTGCAAGAAAAATAGCTGTGAACTACTCTTTGGAAACACACATTCAGTCTCTCTCTTTCTTTCCTTCTATCTATCTATCTAGCTACAGTATTTATCTATCATCTGTCTATAATTCCAGCAAGACTACCATATATTTCAGGAAATTTGCTTCTCATTAAAAAAAATGAGCCTGACATACTGTTCTCTCCTTGCTTCATTTCACTTCATCCATCTTGGGAAAGGCCTATGAATGCAGACTTACTACTGTGTCAAGGATAACATCCTACAGGGATTACTAAAATATGGCTGGGGTGCACCAAAGGTTGTGCTCTCTCTCCCCTCTCTTTTTGTCCATCACTTCCTCTCCCTTTCTCTCTTCCTCCCTCCCTCTCTCCCCTCTCTCTTTTCCTACCCCTCTGTCTTTTTCTCCCACCCTCTCACTCATTTTTCCTCCCACCCTCCTTCCTGTCCCTCCCTTGTTCTCCCTGTCCCTCCCCCTCCTTCCTCCTCCTCTCTCTCTCTCTCCCCCTCCTTCCTCCTCCTCCTCCTCCTCCTCCTCCCTCCCTCCCTCCCTCCCTCCCTCCCTCTCTCTCTCTCTCTCTCTCTCTCTCTCTCTCTCTCTCTCTCTCTCTCAAAAGATGTTTGGCTACTGTCTGAAAAATAGATAACAGTATCTTTTAATTTTCTCCAGTCTGCCTAAAATATGCTGAAAGTGGTGGTGGAGTGGCTGTATCTTGTACAAGTATTCAAACAGAAACGGCACAGTGTGTGGAAAAGTTCTGCCCCAGCCCCCCAACAATTTCATTTCATTTGATGTAAAATATGCTCTTGGGTATATGTATGTCTCCAGAGGGCAAGAAAGTTTTGATGAAATTCTCATGATTGGTCTGTAGCTTAGTTGCTGCTGTCTTAGATATGAATTTGTCAAGAGGTACATGTAACTGTGTGGGGGATCTCTTGAAATAAAAGTGTCTTTACTAAACTCTCCTTGTGGGGTGTTTCCTCCCCCCAAAAGAAATTCTGATATCAGTAAACTTGGGCATCTAAATGAGCTTGAGATATGTAACAGAAGAAAAAAGAGGCTGTGTTTTGCAGCCATTTTGAAGCAAATACAGTATGGTCAGATTTATTTATTTATTTTGTTTTGTTTTTTGAACATGATAACAGGCATAAGTAAAAAACATAAATATGAACACAGTAAATTGGTACGAATAAATGGAGACCGTAGGACAGGAATGGTAGGCATGCTGGTGCGCTAATGCACGCTCCTTACAGACCTCTTAGGAATGGGGTGAAGACTGTGAAGTCAACAGTAGACAGTCTTAGGTTAAAATTATGGGGGTTTGGGAATGTGACAACAGAGTCAGGTAGTGCATTCCAGGCATTGACCACTCTGTTGCTGAAGTCATATTTTCTGCAATCGAGTTTGGAGTGGTTTACCTTGAGTTTGTATCTATTGTTTGCCCATGTATTATTACAGTTGAAGCTGAAGGAGTCATTGGCAGGTAGGATATTGTAACAGATAATTGTGTATACTATGCTTAGATCACACCATAGGCGTAGTAGTTCTAGTCCAAAATTTCAAGCCAGGTGCATAAGGTATTCTATTGCGAGTAGAGGAGTACTCTTCTTGCGTTTATCACAAAATTTATTACAAAATTTATCCCAAAAGGGTACAAATATTTATTTGTCTGTTTATGGCTTTAATTGAATTATATGGCTGACCATCAGGCACATGAAAATCTGGCTGGCTAACAAAATGTAAACGTTCTCTACAAAACAAAGGGAAAATGGCAGTTCAACTCTGCTCTTGCCCGCCATCATGAAAAGAAAAAAAAATGTAAAAGGAAAAAGGCATGAGCTCTGAGGTCAGGCTGAACTAGCTGCTCCCAGAGCCTTTAAAAAGCCTCTAAAAACGCCCTCTACAGGAGGCAGGAGAAGCACGTGCCTCATCTACATAAGGAATTTTTTGGCTTGGCTCTGCTGATCATAAAATCAGACTAAATGAGGGACCTCTTTCTCCTGCCGCCTCCTGTAGAGGGCACTTTTTAGAGGCTTTTTTACACAGTTAAGCACTAAGCAGAGTCATCCACTGTGACTCTGGCAGCAACTAGCTCAGCCTTTTTCCTTTTACATTTCTTTTTCTTTTCATGATGACAGTGGTGAGGCCCTGCCTCCCCTGCCTCCCCTGCCTCCCCTGACTGCATGTCCCTGGTGTTAATCCTTGCTTATCTGGTTGTTGATTTCTGGCAAGAAGATGTTTTGGTCTTCTTGTTTCTTTTTTTAGTTTTTTCTCTCCCCCCATCCCAGATGAAACTATGGTTAAGTTGATCCGTATGTTGTGGGTTCATATGTACAATTAAGGAGTTTCCACCATGTCTTCTGACTGTAGTTGGTGTTCATTGTTGCACTCTGTTAGTCTCCTATCTGCCTGTCCTTCTCTTATTCTGTGTCAGCGGTGGGTTTTATATTTTATTATCACTGGTTTACCCCACACCCATGTACCTGCTTCTCAGGAACACATGCCCCTTCTGTGCATGTGCCTGGCCTTCCACACATGGGCTTTGCTCCTGCACGTGCCTTCCGCACGTGCACCTGGCCTCAAAAACGTACATAAATACGACAGCATAGAGCCGGGCTGGGTGGACAGGCCCACCCGCGATTTCCGGTCCGAACTGGCTGAATACCACTTCTGATACTGTTATAAGAACTGTGGTGGCACAGTGGTTAGAATGCAGTACTGCAGGTTACTTCTGCTGCCTACCAGCTGCATGCAATTTGGCAGTTCAAATCTCACCAGGCTCAAGGTTGACCCAGCCTTCCATCCTTCCAAGATCGGTAAAATTAGGGCCCAGATTGTGGGGGCAATAGGCTGACTCTGTAAACCACTTAGAGAGGGCTGTAAAAGCACGGTGAAGCGGTATATAAGTTCTATTGCTATATTCCTTACATTAAATGTGAATCACTCTTGGGTTTTTTCTTCTTCTTCCGGGGCTACTAGAAAAAGAAAAAATGTCTTACTTAAAATGTTTCGGAGGGCTTTAGTTGGTTTGTGTGCTAGAGTGATGCCATGTTTAGAGTTTGAGTAATTTATTTATATGCCGCCCTTTTCCCTGGGGGGACTCAGGGCGGCTTACAACTCGAAAAAGGGGGGGGGGAACAAACAATTAACACATAGACAATACATCATTAAAAAACACAACATTCATACTATTCGGGTGGGTTACAGTCTTTAACCCCAGGCCTGACGGGATAGCCAGATTTTAAGGGCTGTGCGGAAGGTCTGGAGGGTGGTGAGGGTATGAATCTCCATGGGGAGATCGTTCCATAGGGTCGGAGCTGCCACCGAGAAGGCTCTCAGTGGTTGTAATAGTCTGAAATGTTTTTGATATATGGAAGTGTTATCTTTTTCATAGCCTGCGTTGGCTGTGCTGTAATGGGTTGAGTGATCAGGGCCTTTTTGATAAAATGTTGTGGTTATCCATTTGGTTGAAAGATGTTGTATAGGCAGAAAATATTGCATAGAAAATATTCATTCTGAATGTCTATAAAAATCTAGACTCATTTCAGAGCAATTAGTAGAAGCACAACAGAGTACAAATTTTGCCGGATCTGTCTACTTTTGGAAATGATGACTTTGTATAACCATTCTAGGCCAATCGCTGAAGGGAACGTCTGTTGACTGTCATTCTGTTTTTTTTTTTCTTTCAGAACTTTGACCTAGGAAACTGGATTTGCTTTTCTTTCACCCCGATAAATACAGCAGTGTAATGTAATAGAAGCAAAAGAGAAGAATGGACGGGGGTTAGGGAGAATTATCTCCAAATCTATGGAAAATATTTGCCTGCTATGAGAGGTAAAAATAGAATGTCAACATTTGTCAAGAAAAATTAAAATGAAACAGAAAGGCCAACAAGCCATATAAATTGGAATGTCTTAAAAAGCAAGATTAAATTATTCTCTGTGTGCAAAGCCCAAGTCCACAGTTTGGGGATTGCATTAAGGTCAGTTTTACAGACACTTCATTTAGCTTTCGTCTGTCAGTCAGAATACACAGAGTATAATTAAAATGACATCTCTTACTCCCAATGGCAGAAAGGATAAGCAAGAATCTGCTTCTGCAACAGGCATTATAAGATTATACAGTAGTTTGCACTTAATTATTTAAATGCCAGGCATAAGTACAGAATGGCAAGGCAAATAAAAACAGATCGATAGAGCCTCCCGCTTGCTATGCCAATACTTCCTTCATGTCAAGTATCATGGAAACCCTATTGTACCCATATCTTTAAGGGTAGTGATGGCAGTGAATCTGAGCTGTGCATTCTGAAGTATCAACAAGACCCATTTAGTAAAATGAGGAGGCTGTGATGTAATAGAAGAAGCTGAGCTGGCTACATTTTCTTTTAGCTTTTGGGAGAGGCAACTATACAATACAACAGTAGAGTTGGAAGGGACCTTGGAGGTCTTCTAGTCTAGTGGTCCCCAACCCCCGGTCCGTGGACCGGTGCCAGGCCGTGGAGTACCTGGCACCGGGCCGCGCAGCGGCCGGGGGCCATGATCGCTCTTTTAAATCCGCTCCTCTTAAATGCATTTCTCTCCCCCCCCCTTTGGTCCCACCCTCGGCTCTCCCTCCCTCCCTCGCCGTCTCCTCCCTTCTCTCTCCCCCCCTCCCGCACCGATCCATCGCCAGGGAAAGAGAGAGTGAGAGAGTGAGAGAGGAGAGAGAGAGGGAGAGAGGGAGGGAGTCAAGAAAACTGTTCCGGCCGCCGCTGAAATGACTCAGTAACTTTTGCGCTTGGATCTGCTTTTTCAAACCTCCCCCAATCATCATCGCCACCCTCTTCCTCCTCCTCCACCACCACCGTTTGTTCCGCTAAAGCTCCTAAAGCTCTCTCCTCGGCTTTTCCTGCTTTCTCCCTGTCACCCAGATGCATGCTGTGGTTTGAGAGTGCGGCTCGGTTTTATGTGTCCGCTTCTCTCCCTTTCTCTCCACACACCCCCCACCTCCATTTAATTATTTTTTTTTTTAAAGAAAACCGTAGTTCTGCCAATTGCAAAAAAAAAAAAAGTGTGTGTGCGTGCATATCTGCCGTCGGGTGTGTGTTTGTGTGGTGTGTGTGTGTGTGTGTATGCGCGCGCGGAGAGAGACTGGTTGGAAAGGAAGGACAGGACTGGCGGTGTGTGTTTCTGCAGCCCCTCCGTTGGAGGCTGCACTAGCCGTCAGATCTGGTGTTTTTTTTTTCCCCTCTCCTTTTTCCGGCAGGTCGTTTTAATCCTTGCTAATTACTTTCTGTTCTTCGCTTGCCAGCTTCCTTCCCACCCTCCTTCCTCCTCCTCCCCCCCCCGGCCGGGTGCGCCTCCCCGCTTTTACTCCCAAACAGTTATATATTTATATATATATTTATTTTCTCTCTCTCCACGGCATTCGCGTGCGCGCGCTCTGTTCTTTGCCCGCCAAAAGTGGTGGGGAGGGGGAGGGTGCGCAGAAAGGTTGGTCCAGGTTGAGGGTTCAAGATGGTCTTTGAGGAACATAAGTCTGTCCGGGTGGGGGGGGGGCATATTAAAGCACTTTATGTAATTGTATTTTATTTTGTAAGGCATGTTTAAATACAATAAAATAAAAGTTGTTTAATCAAAACAATCTGATATATAAACAATCAATGTGTCATCGCGAACAACGCTCCCCCACCCCTGCGCGCGCTCAGCGGGCCACGGTAAAATTATCAAAGGCTGACTGGTCCGCGGCGATAAAAAGGTTGGGGACCACTGTTCTAGTCCAACCCCCTGCCTAGGCAGGAAACCTTATACCGTTTCAGACAAATGGCTATCCAACATCTTCTTAAAGACTTCCAGTGTTGGGGCATTCACAACTTCTGGAGGCAACTTCTGTTCCACTGATTAATTGTTCCAACTGTCAGGAAATTTCTCCTCAGTTCTAAGTTACTTCTCTCCTTGATTAGTTTTCACCCATTGCTTCTTGTTCCACCCTCAGGTGCCTTAGAGAATATTTTGACTCCCTTTTCTTTGTGGCAACCCCTGAGATATTGGAACACTGCTATCATGTCTCCCCTAGCCCTTCTTTTTCTCAACTAGGCTATTTTTCCAATGGCAAAGGGCTTCCAATCGAAGCTTTAATGTACCCGTTCTGTAGAGTTACTCAATGAAAATTGGCTGGAAACTATGTATAATATTCTTTGCTGTTGAGTTGAGTTGAGTTTATTGGTCTTGTATGCCGCCCACTCCCGAAGGACTCCGGGCAGCTTACAATAAACAAGGGAAGGGGGATAAATAGACAAAACAACACTTTAAAATACACAACATTTATAGTTACTGTGGGGCTGGGTACTTCAACAGCCCCCCGGCCTGCTGGAGCAGCCAGGACTTAGTGGCTTTGCGGAAGGCCGGGAGAGTAGTAACGGTCCAGATCTCCACGGGGAGGTCGTTCCAAAGGGCTGGAGCTGCAACAGAGAAGGCTCTCTGTTACCATTTGTTACCAAATGTCTGGAATGCAGTCTCAGGGATGACTGAAGCATGACTTAGGGTGCCATATAACTCGATGAATAAAACAAATAGCTGAGTGGAAGAAATATTTTGCAATTCCGCGAGATAACATCTGATGCCTTTAGAGAAACAAACTGGAATTAAGCAAATGATGCTCTCAGATTTATAAAAATATAATGGGGATATGTACAGAAGAGACTCTGCTAAGCAACAATAGAATTTTTAGTGTTCAATAACAGAAAATGCATACATGCAGAGCTGCTAATTTATAGTTGCTAGGGAACACTCTGCAAACAGCCACAACAATAATAGCTTGTATTCCTTTTCATGTGCCAGAATAACTCAATACAAGGCATTGTGAAAACAGAAATTAAATACATAATCAGACAATTCATTTAACCAGTATGAAACAACCTTCCATAGGTCACGTTTTAAACAGATGCAGATTCGAATACAATAATGGAGATGGGAAGAGTGGGAAATTCAATGGAAAAAGAACATTACATTTACTCTGAATATTGCCCCTGGGGTGAAAAAGGGTATAAGATACTCTCCTGATATTGCTCCAGTCCTGATCATCAAAATAAACAATGCTGGAAATGCAATATGATATATGGAAGTGTTGTCAAGCTTAAAAGTTTGGAAAAGTAATTAATAAAATGAAACAAAGTATTAAAAGTTCATTTTCTATTGCAACCTACAATATTTTTATTACATCTTGACCAACTAGCATTTTCTTGGAGTAGACTGAACAAGCTTTGTATAAGTTAACTGCTGCTTTGTTTTGATATGCTTTTATTGAAAGGAATTTTTCCCTCAGAAAATGACTAATCAAGTTGGTTCAAAATCCAAAATAAGTTTGTAGGAATAAGTTGAAAGGAAGGAAGGAAGGAAGGAAGGAAGGAAGGAAGGAAGGAAGGAAGGAAGGAAGGAAAGAAAGGGAGAGAGGGAGAGAGATGGGGAGGCTGGGGCAGAAGGCATTACTTCAATATTTATACTAGGAAATCATGAAGATTTACCTAAGCATGACAGCGATATCAATAGCACTTAGATTTATATACCACTTTACAGTATTTTACAGCCTTCTCTAAGCAGTTTACAGACTCAGAATATTGCCCCCAACAATTTTGGCTCCTCATTTTACTGACCTGGGAAGGATGGAAGGCTGAGTCAAACTTGAGCCTGGTGGGATTTGAACTGCCAAATTGCAGGCAGCCATCAGGCAGCAGGAGCACCCTGCAATACTGCACTCTAACCACTGCGCCACTGCTGAGATGATATCTCAAATGACATTTTGTGGCTCTCATTACACTTAACAAGTCTCCTCCTGATAATCTCATGAGTATGGTAGTGAAGGGAATTTGACAGTTCACTGAAACCTTAAATTGCATTTTGTTTTGGGTAAAATCCCACTTAATTTGAAGGATAGAGCTGCAGACTGCTATTTAAGTTCAGGACTTATTTAAAGCTTTTCATTTAAGCACTTGCTTTAATTGAATCTAGTGGATGTCTTCCCCTGCACTGCTCTTCACTGATTGAAGCCTATTCACTTGCCATGCATGCAGAAGTGGGCTTCACATAATTCAACAATCAGTTCGCCTAGTGCAAAACCGAAAATCTACTGTGATTTCATGCGTGCGACTTCCACCACACCTTCTCTGGCATCCATGGTGAGTAGAGTGGGTGAGGCACGGAAATCAGCCAGGCTGCATGGGCAGGATGAGTGAGCCAGAGAGTGAGAGAGAGAGATATAGGATAGGATAACATTGGGGTGGACAGAACTACCAGTTTGTCCAAACTAGTCCGAATCAGCAGTTGCTCACCTCTGCATGCATGAGAAAAGTACTATTAGATCATTTCCCATCTAGAATTGAGAAAGTAATTATTAGCACTCACTTTCTGAGATTATATATTTTTTCGATAAATCCCACATGCATTGTTTAATCGGCAAGCTATGGAAATTCTGCTTATATTGTTTCTTAATTTTTGTGGACAGTTCTGTAGAAGAAGCAAATGAATAATGTGTGGGATAAGGGAGATAACATTTTTACTAGGTTGCTAGTGATAACATGACCCTGAAACAGAAGCTATTGTTTCTTCCCCTTCCTTGATATCCTTATATGAAATAGAGGAGAAATGTTTATTTGTATTTTTCTTGTTATCCCTGATTGCTTTTAGACAATATCACTTTTGACTTGCTGCTGATTTTCTGAATATCTCCAGACTGGTAATCAATATTATTTCATGTTGTAATGAATGATGTGAGTGATAAAGTAATATCTATTGTAGAACGTTAGCACCCACCCACCCTCCTAGAGAATGAAATATTTTGGGGAATATTAAAAAGGCAAGATGAAATATTCCCCCCAAAGGAAAAATGGGGGAAAAAATCTTAAGGGAGGCAGAAACCAGCCCCAATCTCCATGCTTCAAGCAGAAACTGAGGGGGGCAGCTTTTAGAAATGCAGATTTGATAATCCATTCAGAAATACTGGGTCAGACAGAAACTCCAGATCAGTGGTGGGTTTCAATTTTTTTTAGAACCTCTTCTGTAGGTGTGGCCTGCTTTGTGGGAGTGGCTTGCCCTCCATGTGACCAGATGGGAGTGGCTTGCCATCCATGTGACTAGGTGGGAGTGGCTTGCCAGCCATGTGACCGAGTGGAAGTAGCTCGGCGGCCATGTGACTGGGTGGGCATGGCCAACTTGTAAAATGTGGTGAAACTCACTTAACAACACTCTTGTTTAGCAACCAAAATGTTGACTCAGAAACTCTGGCATTGAAGTGTGCAAGTCTTAAAGCTGTCAAGTTACAATACCCTTGCATCCCTAACCCTTTAGAAAAAAAACCCCAGGGGTATTCAAACTTAACAGCTTTAAGACTTGTGGACTTCAACTCCCAGAATTCCTCCTCTCAGTGCCTGGATGGGCTGGGGGAGAGAGCTGGAATCGGTTCTAAATGGCACTGTAGATTTGTGGAGCCTCTTCTATAGAAGAGGTTAGAACTGGCAGGAACCCACCCCTGCTCCAGATAAGTAGTACAATTTGGTAAGCAAAAAATTGGCAAGATTAGCTCAGAAAAACACCTAGAATTTTTAGTTTCCCCTTCTGGCTATAGAACCAACCATGACCCCAGGGGTGGGTTGTTACCAGCATTAATTTTGCACACGCGTGCTAGCTTCACTCAGGCAGCACCATAGTTTTTCAGTTCTGCACATGTGCAGAACAGTTTTAATTGCACTGCACATGCGAACACAGCATGCACCAAGTGCGTGCATGACACACACACACAGGCAAAGCAGCATTAGTGCCTTTCGGAACCCACCCCTGTTACACGCATACTTTCCCAGATCAGCACTGGGGAAATGTGTAAGCAGATTGCAGTATCTGGAATAAAAAAAACAAAACAAATATTCAGTATGTGTTGTGATAAAATATATAAATGCTCATGTTAATATACAACTGAATAATATTGTAGATGAAAAAAGGACATTGTTTATATAATTCATAACTGAAATTTAGTCAATAAAGAGACAGATGTAATGTTTGAACTACTATCTATTGTTGAAAGAAATGTCCTTCTGGGTTCAGTTCCAAGTGGGGAAAAAGACACTGGAGACATGGAGGCTGCTTGGAAAGATGGTTTATTGTTGGACAGGGCCACATGGCTTGAGCCCTGAACAGAAAAGGTGATCATATGCTTCAATGTTGGTGAAGAAGAAGAGAAAGGCTGAAGGAGTGGCTTGCTAGGCTTTTTATACTCTGTTTAGTCCCACCTCTCTGTTTCCTGTTCCTGTGTAAGAAATGTATTCTGATTGGTTGTCAGACTCCCATGGGGCCATGCAGGGGTACTCTCTAGGCTGTGAAGAGTTCTCAGCTGCAGTGGAGAAGTCTTTATTATGTAAAGTGGACTAGCCTGGCCTTCTCATTGGCCTATTGACAAAGTGGGGATGGGCAGGAAGCTACAGGCAACTCTTCTGTCTTTTAAAGCATGTTTCTTTCTTTTCACATCCAGAGAAATATTCTGCCTTTTCAATATTTCCTAGGATATTTCATTTTTCTGGGAGAGGGTTGGATGATAACTTCCCACACTATCATGCTATTATTCCCCACATTACAGCAGAGATTCATTGAGCTTAAATGAAGGCTGGGTGTGTGTTGTGTGAAAAGAGTTTCACTGAATTTAAAAGAAGGCCAGGGGAGATGAGCTTTGTTGCTTAGACTTGAATTGCGTTGAAAACAAACAAACAAACAAGCAGAAATGTTGGGTTTAGTCATGTTCATTATCACATGTTATTATCATGGCCTTAATCTTTGGATCAGAAAGAATGGAATTTCATTGCTGTTGTTCTTTATATCTACAGTAAGTTTGTATCAGGAAAAAGAAACCAGCCTCTCTAGAAAAAAAATGCTTCTATTGTCTCTGTTGCCAGATCCCATAATATCTGGGCTAAGGAGTGTTAAAAGCCTTACAGATTTTGCCTGCTGTCAGAATAGGAGGAGAAACGTGGTACTGATAAGAATATTTTTATTAAGGTATCTTTGTGTCTTGATTAGGTGCAAATGAGACTGGCCCTTAGCTATGCAGGAGTGAAGCAGTACCGACAATTAAATGATTGACACCCCTGTGAACTATTGAAAATCCAGATTTATTCTCCAAATAGACAGCTGTATTCTGAATTAAGCACTACAATATGCTTCACAAGGAGATCGTTAATTTAATTTATTGCCTGGTAGGGAACAATAAAAGGTACTGTTCATCTAGAGTGGGAAAGTGTTGATGAAAATTATGTTATACAGTGATCTAATGCCATCTAGAAATAGAGTGAGCTCTTCCTTAAGAAAGAATCACCAAGTGGTGAAAATAACTAGCACCAAATGCCTGATGAAAACAAAACTTAAAAGTTCACTGGCAGTAGCAGTTCTGTATCATCAAATGTTATTGTCAATTTTCTACGGAATGAATGGATAATTTGTTGAAAAGCCATCTTCATCTCCTCAAGGTGGTACTTACTCTTAGGGCCGTCACTGATTAAAGAAATCATACTTCGCGCAGCCTAGGATTTTTAATTGATTGATTACATCTGCATGAATTTACATATGAATAAATGAAGATGGAGAAAAAAGTGATTTCGGCGAAGTGCAGTCAACTGCAGATGAGATTTTTTTTTAAGGAAAGATAAAGGGGGGAGGGAGAAAAATAGCTTCTGCAGGATGAAACTTGCCATCTTTAGTTTTAGAGTAGCAATAGCAATAGCAATAGCAGTTAGACTTATATACCGCTTGATAGGGCTTTCAGCCCTCTCTAAGCGGTTTACAGAGTCAGCATATCGCCCCCAACAATCTGGGTCCTCATTTTTACCCACCTCGGAAGGATGGAAGGCTGAGTCAACCCTGAGCTGGTGAGATTTGAACAGCCGAACTGCAGCTAACAGTCAGCTGAAGTAGCCTGCAGTGCTGCACTCTAACCACTGTGCCACCTCGGCTCTCTGTCCATAAGAAGTCTTCCAAAACAAAGTAAACCAAAATGCATTCATTCATCATAGCACATTTTAACTTGATCAATGATGTGTTGCATTAATGCGGCTGAACCAGTGGTGGGATTCAGCCAGTTCACACCACTTCGGGAGAACCGGTTGGTAACTTTCTAAGCAGTTGGTGAACTGGTTCTTGGAAGAAATCATTAGGGCAGAGAACCGGTTGTTAAATTATTTGAATCCCACCACTGGGCTGAACCTATGGCTTAGTCTTCAACATCCAGATGTGGTATTGTAGAAAGTTGGCAGCCACCCCTCTCCTAGAAGAATGAAATATTTTGAGAAATATTAAAAAAGCCATACTATTATATTTCCCTGGATGAGAAATGGAGAAACATGTCCTTTTAAAGCAGCCCCCACTTTTTTTAATAGCCCTCAGCAGATGTCAGCACTTAAGAGATAAAGATCTTATTTGAAAGAAACCAAGTATCTTGGTAGCTCTATTCATAGGTAAAAATCCCCTGCAGCAAGGTCTGAACAAAGGTAGGATTAGCCCTCAGTCACAATAGGAATTGCCCAATGCCCCTTGCAGCAGTCCAAACTTCAACCAAAACTGGGAGCTCAGACAACCTTCAGAGCCAGCTATAACCCCTACATAACCCCCTACATGGCACCATGGGAATCTGACAACAGCCAATAGAATACATATTCCTGCACAGGAACAGGAGGTTCAAGTGCAAAGCCCAGAGAAGGTATAACCCCACCACCAACACCACACAGACAAACACACTCAACTCCATGTAGTCAGCTGCCCAGAATCTCACCTGCTTGGTGGTTCTGCTTCATCAATAAATGTGCCCTCTTTCCAATTAGCCTGTAGCCTCCATTTTGTCTCCAGTGCCTTTCTCCCGGATTGGAACTGAACCAGGTGGATATTTCTTCCAACAGTATTTAGCAGAATAACAGAGTTGGAAGGGATCTTGGAGGTCTTCTAGTCCAACCCCCTGCTCAAGCAAGAAACCTTATACCATTCCAGACAAGCCTCTGTCCAGTCTCTTCTTAAAAGCCTCCATTGATGCAGCACCCACAATTTACAAGCTGTTCTTCTGGTTAATTGTTCTCGCGTTAGGAAATTTCTCTTTAGTCCTAGGTTGCATCTCTCCTTGATTAGTTTCCATCCATTATTTCTTGTCTTGTCTTCTGCTGCTTTGGAAAATAGGTTGACTCCTTCTTCTTTGTGGCAGCCCATCAAATATTGAAACATTACTATCATGTTCTTCTTTTTATCATACTAGACATTCTCGATTACTGCAACCACTCTTCATATATTATAATATATTTCTTAAATGTATTTATTTTTATTCAGTTCCTATATTGCTCTTCTATTCAGCCAAACACATAAATTGTTTGACAACACCTTCCCTAATGCCCTAAGCACAATGGAATCCATTAGGAAAATGTTTAATGGCTGGCAAGTTTAACATTTCTACATGTATATGCATATGTGTATTGTGCAAATATAATAGGTGTTGTTTAAAGATACTTGAACCATGCACTTATTTTAGGAATTGCTTTAAGATAAAGAACACATAAAGAGGCAGTCTGCACAATTAGAGTGGGACTTTTGAAAGAAAAAGGAAAGATAAGAAACTGAGCAATTGAGGTAGGTAAATTGGGAATGCATTAATATTTTTTTTCTCTCTCTCTCTTTCCAATGTCCCCCATTTGCTTAATTTTCACAGAGAAAAAGCTCAGAGTATAGCTGTTTTAATAAATCAAAAAAAGAAGAAGTTAATATTGTCCTAAAAGAACTAACTGTGGTATATAGCACTATTTTGTTGGCAACCATGTAAATAAAACCTCGTTTACAATCTATTTGAGGAACCTATAAAAGCAAATTGGTATTGGGGATAAAGAAAAGTTGTATTCAATAACTCAGAATTCAAATTGCAATTGGTTTCATTTAAGTCATCGGAAAATATATAACTAAGCGATGTAAAATGTATTCTCCTAAAGGGCATCAAGATTTTCTCAATACACTGTTATTGTTAGTTGTGAAGTCGTATCAGACCCATCGTGACCCCATGGACAACGTTCCTCCAGGCCTTCCTGTCTTCTACCATCCTCTGGAGTCCATTTAAGCTCATGCCTACTTCTTCAGTGACTCCATCCATCCCCCTCATTCTCTGTCATCCCATTCTTCTTTTGCCCTCCATCTTTCCCAGCATTAGGCTCTTCTCCAGTGAGTCCTTCCTTCTCATTTGGTGGCCAAAGTATTTGAGTTTCATCTTCAGGATCTGGTCTTCTAAAGGGCAGTCAGGGTTGATCTTCTCTAGGACTGACCAGTTTGATCGTCTTGCAGTCCAAGGGGTTCGCAGGAGTCTTCTCCAGCACCATAGTTCAAAGGCCTCCATTATTTGGCACTCAGCCTTTCTTTCTCAATACATACTATATTTAAATGCTTAATTTCAAACACAGTGCTGTCTGCAGTAAATATTTAGCTTCTGCAATATTCTGTTTGCATACTCCTGCAACTAAAGAGAGAGTATACTACTGTAAATAAGGAACGTGGTTGCTCAGTGGCTAACACTTTTTGATCGAAAGGTTGGCAATTCAACGGTTTGAATTCCTAGTGCAGCATAACGGAATGAGCTTCCATTATTTGTCCCAGCTTCTGCCAACCTAGCAGTTCAAAAGCATGTAAAAAATGCAAGTAGAAAAATAGAGACCACCTTTGGTGGGAAGGTAACAGTGTTCTGTGTACCTTCGGTGTTGAGTCATGCCAGCCATATAACCATGGAGACGTCTTCGGACAACGCTGGCTCTTCGGCTTTGAAAGGGAGATGAGCACCATTCCCTAGAGTCAGGAACAACTGGCACATATCTGTGAGGGAAACCTTTCCCTATATACTACTGTAAACACTTTGGTCTCCACATTTTTTTGAGGAGGTGAATGAGCAGCACACTAACAACTAAGGGTGAAAATTGAAATGATGAAGCAGTTCTCTTATTTGGTTTTGAAGCAGTTCTCTTATTTGCATCAGGAAATGATATCCATAGAGAATGTTGCCTAGCACAATTGGTCAGGTATCAAGTTTGATCATTGGCTTTGATGCTGTATCTTCTTTGATAGTTTACATTGATGGTGATGGTGATGGTGATGGATGATCACTGCAGTTTATATATGCTGTGTCAACTTGCGAAGCATCCCTGGCTGCTCTCCAGTTGCCATAGGCAAGGGGTGGGGTGGGAAAATGAACTTTGCAGATGCCACTTCAGGGAACACTTCAGTCAAAACAAAAGCACATTCCAGCCATCTCTCGGTCAAGGCCATCTCTGTGGTTACCTACAATAGCCAGAGAGGAGTGGTATCTACAACCCATGAAATTGCTTCGTTGGAGAATGTGACTGATGACACACCTTGGTGGGAGGGGGAAAACAGAGTCAAAGCCAGGATGTAAATTGAGTGGGGTTAGAGTTGGCTTCACTTGGAACGTGCTGACATGAAGCTCCTAATAAATAACTGGATTTCTTTTGAAGCTTGGCTCGAGGCTCCTGATTTAATGAGGGCATCGGTGGGAACCCTGACATGCTGTTTTTTATTATAAATATGCTTAATTCCTGCTCTTTATTTTACTGATTATTTTGAATTATATACTGTTTTAAAAATTATATTAAAATGTACTTAAGAGAGACAGAATGTTTATGCAATGTTTAATCTGAGGCTGTGAATTGAAATTCAGAATCAGAATAGAGCTTGGAGGTCTTCTAGTCTATATCTCCATATGGGGATAGTCCAACCCCTTGCTTGAACAGAAGACCATGTATCATTTCTGACAAATGGCTGTCCAGTTTCTTTTTGAAAGCCTTCAGTGATGAAGCACCCAGAGTTTCTGAAAGCAAGCTGTTCCATTGGTTAATTATTATCACTCTTTGGATATCCTTAGTTCTAGGTTGCAGCTCTCCTTGGTTAGTTTCCATCCATTGTTTCTTTTCATGCCTTTTGGTGCTTTGCTTTGGAAAAGTTTGACACTCCCTCCCCTCATAGTAGCCTCACAGTTTGATCCTCACAATACCTTCTACAGTGCCAGAGGTGGTATTCAGCAGGTTCTGATCAGTTTTGGAGAACCGGTAGCGGAAATTTTGAGTAGTTTGGAGAACCGGTAAATGCCACTTCTGATTGGCCCCCGCCCCATCTATTGTTGCCTCCCAGCTGATCGGGAGGAAATGGGGATTTTGCAGTAACCTTTCCCTGGAGTGGGGAGGGAATGGAGATTTTGTAGTATCCTTCCCCGTGCCACGCCCACCAAGCCATGCCAACAGAACCAGTAGTAAAAAAAAAATTGAATCCCCACCACTGTACAGTGCCTAAACAGGAAGATGGACATATATAAATTTCATAAATGTAAATAATGAATAAATTATAAATAAATTAGAATATGCAAACATTTTGCCAGGCCCCATAAATTTGCTGGTTTTATCAAAGCATTTTTCAATTATCCTCAAGTATTTACATGGAATATTTTATTTCTAATATTCTGATAGCAGCAAGAGATCCAGAATTTGGCTATATTTATCCAGAAAAACAACTATCTCCCTCCCTCCAGATCTTTCATCGCAAGAAGTAAGTTGGTCATGCCTTCCATCTGGTGAATTTGGAGTAGGAATGAGACTAGAACAAGCCGTGCATTTTAAGTAAAAAGCAAGTCATCATATTTTCTGATACTCTGAGTCTTGCTCTGAAAGTTTTATTGAATTCAGGGCCGTGTCAATTCATATTACTGGGTGATGAGGAAATTAATGTTTCACCGGGAGCTGAGCTCAACTCGAGGGAATCTTTACCTTGTAAGGAAAGGAAAAGACGGCAAGGAGAAACTGCCAGGAGCAGACTCAGCAGTTCTAATATATATTTGAAAAGGAATATTTGTAAAACCTTTTTATTGCTTCTCAATGGGGAATGTCATTAGCTGGCTGGAATCACTGATAGATGCTGCATGATAAAAATGCTGTTAAGGGAGCCTTGCAGTGGTGTTGTGCCAGAATCTGTAGTTACTTGGTATATCAAACCTTCCTCTTCTTTCGGAGTACAAAGACATTATAGAATATGCTTCTGTAAGGTATTTTCAGCAAAACTGCCACCACATTACTAATGTTCTGAGTTATCAAAGCACTGTGTGTGATATACCTCTGGAATCGGGGTGATAATATCATTAAGTCCCTAAGGGGAATTCAGGGGAATATTTCTGGGCACTCTTTAGCAAAATTAGCTTTTCTAAAATAATTTTAAAAATTAACCAAGCTTTCTGGGCATTATAGGAAATTTGAAATGTTTGGTACTGTTCAGCAAGTGGGAATTAAATGAGAGAGCTTCATTCTGAAGAATTTGAGTTTTGCACTAATTTGGAATGGGCATCTCAATGTAGATTTACAATAGATGGTATTCGAAGAAATTTCCAACTGGGTTCAGTTCCAAGTGGGGAGAAAGATACTGGGAACATGGGAAAAGCTTGAAAAGATGGTTTAATGATGGGCAGGACCACATGCCCAGGTTTGAAATCCTGGGCAAAAGAAAAAGCGCATGGGTGAGAGAGGTAGATAGATTTATACCCTCTCTTGGGCCCCTCCTTGGAGCTTCCTGTTCCTGTGTAAGAAATGTATCCTGATTGTTTGTCAAGACTCCATGGGGCCATACAGGGGTAACTTTGTAGGTTTGCTGGGTGATGTAATCTTCTCCGGTGCTCTGTGGTGAGAAGGGTAGAGGGCTAATCCTATCATGCCGTAATCCCATCACTCTGAAGCTCAAAGGGGGCGGGGGGTAGGGAGTTGCTTTAAAACATGTTTCCCTTTTCTCATTCAGGGAAATATAATATTCTGCCTTTCCAACATTTCCTAAAATATTTCATTCTTCTAGGAGAGTGGTGGGTGCTAATTTTCTTCAGCGGGAAAGGTGGACTCTCTATTTCGGCTTAGACATTAAGCAGGATTTCCCATCATAGAATACCAGGGATGTAGGTATGACTAGCTGGTTATGTCCAGCTAATTAACTTGAATTCATGCTGAGCTCAGTAGAATGTTTGCATATGACCAATGTGCGCGCGCGCACACACACACACACACACACACACACACACACACACAAATCATAGGCAAAGCAAGCTATAGATATATAAAGAACGTTTATTCGATTTATTTCACCATTTCTTCAAGATCTCAAGGTTGGGATTAGGGGAATGTTTAAATCTAAACAAAAACAAAAAAAGGAGGGGGAGAGAATTCTCAATCTTTATTCTACCAGTGAAATGTCAAGCATATTTTAAGTGACATTCTATAATGGGTCCCCTGATCCATTTCTTTTCAACTGATCTAGACATG
Organism: Thamnophis sirtalis; assembly: GCF_051295495.1. NCBI lineage: Eukaryota > Metazoa > Chordata > Lepidosauria > Squamata > Natricidae > Thamnophis > Thamnophis sirtalis. The sequence continues at coordinate 15,256,617 of NW_028261392.1, forward strand.
TAAAGAAGACACAATGATTGTAATATGAATAGATTGTGATGTGAATATGTTTATCCCATATAGATAGATAGATAGATGATAGATGATAGATGATAGATAGATAGATAGATAGATAGATAGATAGATAGATAGATAGATAGATGATAGATGATAGATGATAGATGATAGATGATAGATGATAGATATAGATATAGATATAGATATAGATATAGATATAGATATAGATATAGATATAGATATAGATATAGATATAGATATAGATATAGATATAGATATAGATAGATAGATGATAGATAGATAGATAGATAGAGATAGAGATAGAGATAGAGATAGAGATAGAGATAGAGATAGAGATAGAGATAGAGATAGAGATAGAGATAGAGATAGAGATAGAGATAGAGATAGAGATAGAGATAGAGATATAGATAGAGATAGAGATAGATAGATAGATAGATATATAGATATAGATATAGATATAGATATAGATAGATATAGATATAGATATAGATATAGATATAGATATAGATATAGATATAGATATAGATATAGATATAGATATAGATATAGATATAGATATAGATATAGATATAGATATAGATATAGATAGATGATAGATAGATAGATAGATAGATAGATAGATAGATAGATAGATAGATAGATAGATAGATAGATAGAGATAGAGATAGAGATAGAGATAGAGATAGAGATAGAGATAGAGATAGAGATAGATAGAGATAGAGATAGAGATAGAGATAGAGATAGAGATAGAGATAGATAGATAGATAGATAGATAGATAGATAGATAGATAGATAGATAGACAGATAGACAGATAGACAGATAGACAGATAGACAGATAGATATAGATAGATAGATAGATATAGATATAGATATAGATAGATATAGATATAGATATAGATATAGATATAGATATAGATATAGATATAGATATAGATATAGATATAGATATAGATATAGATATAGATATAGATATAGATATAGATATAGATATAGATATAGATATAGATATAGATATAGATATAGATATAGATAGATGATAGATAGATGATAGATAGATGATAGATAGATAGATAGATAGATAGATAGATAGATAGATAGATAGATATAGATATAGATATAGATATAGATATAGATATAGATATAGATATAGATATAGATATAGATATAGATATAGATATAGATATAGATATAGATATAGATATAGATAGAGAGAGACATAGACATAGACATAGATATCTGCTATAATTTCTAGTGTTTAGACTGTGCCTCATGTAGTCAAACTTGTCTGATGCAGAATTAATAGCAAAAGAAAAAAATGTTATTCAAGTATGACACAAATATATAAAACTAGTATTTCCTCTGAGAAATTCATAGAAGGTAATAACTAGCAGAATAAAGGACAAACAGTAGCTTTAAGTGCATTAGTGAGATTACACTAATGGAGTTATCGCTTCTCAGCCATCAGAAGTTTCCATCTGCTGTGTCTTCCAGTTAGAAGGCTTACATCTCATAACTCATAATTCCACAATAAATTTAAAAATATATTATAAGTAATTTAAATGCATACAAACATTCTGTCTCAGTTGAAGCATATATTTGTAGCTCTGAGAACAATATTACAAAATAACACACACACACACACACACACACACACACACACACACACACAATTTTTGTCTGATTGAGGCAACCAGATTCTTGGTTGACTTAAACCAACATCGTTCTCCAATTCCAAGCAATGGAATTGGTTGATTGATGTCATTTAGTAAGGTGGCTCAGATAATTGGCACACAAAAGGCAGTACTATAAGTAATACATTATGGACAGAAAACACCACTGCATATCTCTCTCCCTCTCTCACACAGAACTATCTATCTATCTATCTATCTATCTATCTATCTATCTATCTATCTATCTATCTATCATCTATCTATCTATCTATCTATCTTTCATTCATTCATTCATTCATTCATTCATTCATTCATTCATTCATTCATCATCTCCGTCACATGTTAACACTTTGGATGCTTTCAATGACATATCATAATTTTTTTTCTAACTTTACTTTGCAAAAAAAAAAAAAAAGGATAATCATCCATAATTTTTACCTTTGGTCAAGCAGGAATGGATCCGGATGTGCTTTAAGGTAATATTTCTCATTAGGAAAAAATATTCATTTCCCTATACTATTGCTATCTTGTTTAGCCTGTTGCGTTATATAAGTTAAACCATGCCATTTGAAAGACCACAATTTACAGTTCTTGAGTAGTAATTTGGAAATATAATGTTTTTGAGCCTGCTTTGGGGCAGAAGTAGTGTATGATGAAATTTCAATCAGAATGCAATTTAAAATGATCTGAAATGCTACCTTTCAATCCAATAAACTCAGCTCTAGCTATTAATTCTGAAAGGCCAGGAGGCAAAGTAATATATTTATAGACAGACAATTTATCTATTGAATCCTGATGTTTTCTTTCTAAGCCTCTTAAAGATAACAAAGAATGTAGGTCCAGATATATCTGTCTGTCTATCGGTCTGTCTGTCTATCGGTCTGTCTGTCTATCGGTCTGTTGGTCACTCTGTCTGTCTGTCTGTCTGTCTGTCTGTCTGTCTGTCTGTCTGTCTATCTATCTATCTATCTATCTATCTATCTATCTATCTATCTATCTATCAATCATTTTTTTCTGTCTCTCCCTCTTCTGTCCCCACTACATGTTAGTCTCTGTGCAGTTCAATATACAGCTAAACCCACCTATCCTCCAATAAAACAGACCGTTTGCGTAAATCTGAATGCTTTATTGAAAGAACAGGATATGGTGAAACTGGGGAAAATGGGGATACATACAGTGAGAACAAAATACAAGATAGACAGTATTGAGTTACTGCTGAACATAACAATTAATAAATACAAGCAATTTAAATCTCACCAGCGATGCTCTATGTGTGGGACGTGGATGACCATGTGCCACAGATTAAGATGGATGCTTCTTTGTGCTTCTGCCTTCTCCAAATACTGAAAGAAATGGAGTCTGGCTTCCAGCATGCACTTGGTTTGAAAGTGCAGGCTGATGGGTAATGGGGTGGGGTCAGCTTCAAATAATATACTTGGCCACTAGATGGGGACAGCGGGCAACAACAGTTTATAAAGTTATATGGTGTTACATGACTCACTCACTCACTCACTCACTCACTCACTCACTCACTCACTCTATCTATCTATCTATCTATCTATCTATCTATCTATCTATCTATCTATCTATCTATCTATCTATCTATCTATCTATCCATCCATCTATTTGGTAAACTAATACTACATATAATCAGGATACCAGAGGAAGTACATTTGTGAATACTTTTGCTCATACATAGATGTTCTGTCCCCCTTCTCCACTCGTTAAACAGACAACAGGCAAACAAACTTGAAAGGAACTCTCTTTATCAGTTCTCGGCTCAGACTGGCTGCGAGCCAAAAAATAAACAGAAATAAAGTCTCTGACTAGATAACAGAATACAAAACAAACTCTTACAAGCAATGCACTTCTCCAAGTGTTTTCTTGAATCAGGGTTACAGAAAACAAAGCACTTCTCCAAGTGTATCTTACATAAACCACGACTGATGATCAATCAATGTTGAACGAACCAAGGAACGTTGACTCCTGCAACCAGGGCGTGGCACCATCCGTCCTTTTATCCCCAGAATATGCCCCTAATGAGCCCCAGCTGCATAGTTAATCTTGCATCCCGAAAAGACTCACAGAAGACTGCTGCTGAGTCACAACACATAGATACATTTCTATGCAGACATTCATACTCATTTGCACACAAATACATACACACACACACACACACACACACACACACACACACACCCCACATATAAATGTCATTCTTATTCATGACCAAAGCAGCATTATCCTCCTACTTAAGGAATATATCTGACTTGGGAGAATGCCAATATTTCAAAAATTCTGAAGAACTTAAGGGAAATGTAGATAAGCAACCATCAATTCCCTGCAACATTTGTTTGTTTGATTTATACCCTGCCTTTTTATTCTAGAGAAATGCAAATGATGCTAACAAAACAAGCTGTAGAACATATATTATTAAACAGAGGGGAAAGTGGAAGAACATGGGATCACTGTTTAGCATTCCCATACTGAAAATCATCTGCACATTTGATTAGCTATCTGGGGCACCAAATTATGCTTGAATGTTCTCAGAGAGCATATTATTCAGATTTGTAGTAGTAGGTCTGTTGCTGTTTTTCACTACCTTCTCTTCTCATTGATTCCATATAGATAGCAATAGCATTTAGATTTATGTACCCCCCCCCCCCAATAGTGCTTTACAACACTCTTACAGAGCCAACATATTTTCCCCAACAATCTGGCTCCTCCTTTCAGCAACGGTGTAAGGATGGAAGGCTGAGTCAACCTTGAACTGGTCAGGATCGAACTCCAGACAATGGGTAGAGTCAGCCTGCAATACTGCATTCTAACCACTGCCACCACAGAGCTCTGGTGGTGATGCACTGACAATCAACATCTTTAAGGCAGTGAAGCCGTCATCATAGCAACTGGAATTTCTGTAGAAAAGTGGATGAATAACGTGTTATTCTATACATAGATTTGAATCACTGCTTACCCAGATCTTTTTGGACAGGTAATTCTCCATGGCTCTATTTTCCTCCTTTCAAATAGGGTGTAATTTGCCATTATCCAGCTACCACTCTATAACCCAACATTGTCCCTAAGACGATGGCAGCTTGATAAATGCACTTTTAGCCTAGCATAACTATTTTTTTCACTGGACTTTAAATATCCTTCAAGGAAGTAATTTTTGTAAACTAAGCTGCATACATTCTTAAGTAATTCAAAAGCCAGGGGATGATTGATGAAACAATGTACTTCCCATAAACTCTTCAAATGCTGCATGGATTGCGAGCGATAAACTTGTCCATCTTTTTTCGGATCCTGATTCAACAGAATAAAATTTCCTAAGGGCTGTTATCATTCTTGTCAAGGACACAAGCCTTTAGTACCTTGCTTTCTTGTGGCATATCCTGTATTTCTGCTCAAAATATAGCTAGTGTTTTTTTAATGTATTCATAGATGAGTAGTCCCAATCATTGCTAGAGAGACTGCATAGTAGCTTGTGCCCTGAACAGAGGGTTGTGCCCTGAACAGAGGGTAGGGAACTGTATGGAAGTGCCTGTTTGGACTAGAGGACTAGCTCTTTACCCCCACCGCAACTTTGCTGCTTTGTACTGCGGCCCTGCTGATTGCTTCCTTTCCCCCTGGCACGGCATCCCCTTTGTGTTTTGCCGCTGCTTTCACTGGGCTCTGCAACGTTTTATTTATCATCTATCCACCTGGACTGTGATCCCAGGATTTCAACGACAAGCTCTTTGTTGTGTTGGGTACCATCTGTTGCTGCTGCTGCCTCAGGAGGGCCACGTTAGGCAAAATCGTCCACCGGATCATCTTGCATTGGACACCATTGCTCCGGAAAGGCAGCATATGTGGACCTCTGACTCCCTCCAGTGGCCATTACCGACACTTCCTCCATCTTTTGGCTGGTTTCATCATTTTTACCATCTTTATCATCTTTACCGCCTCTTTAATTACCATCTACTCACCCCTCCTATAATTACATCTATAATTACATCTGTTGGGCCTCTCCACATACGAACTAACTGTACCCATCTGGTTAATACTACCCCTCGTCGTCCCAGGGAAACCATCTCAACTACCCAGACTCTGCCTTTACTGACATTATTGACAAATCGGACTTTAACATCTTTGACGATTTCTTTTAATCGCCTGGACTTTTGGGACCTTCCCAACTACATAAGAAGGGAAGAAAGGCTACTTCCCCTTCTATATATACTCTTTTATAAGATCTACGCACGCTGCGCAAACTTTTAAATGGTATGGTGAGTGCATGTGATTGTATGTGTGAATTGGATGATCCCACTTTTATTACCCCATGACTCTTGTATTTTTATGTGTTTTTAATTATTACGTGGGGACTGCTTGAGTGTATAAATGAGTGTGCTTGATTCGGAGGACCTGCCGGGAATTGCGGGGGCTATGGGGGTGGCTGAGGGGACTAAAGATACGGGAGAGGGTCGGGGTATTGCGGTCGTGACAGGGAGGGGCAGATACGGCGGGGACTTTAGGGCAGGCCATTACCGGGGAAGGAGGGTTCGCTACATCACAGAGATCCCTCCTTCCGGCCCTAGGAGCCCCACTCCAAGACCAGATGGCGCAAGTAATCAGGACCCTGGTCTCAGGCTGTTGTCGCTAAATGCCAGGTCTGTTGTACATAAAGCACCTCTCGTCCGGGACTTAATTTTAGACGAGAGGGCAGACCTGGCATGTATTACTGAGACCTGGCTGGGCCCAGAGGGAGGAGTCCCCCTTGTAGAACTGTGCCCAGAAGGTTTTCAGGTGCTGCATCAGCCGAGAGCCCAGAGAAGGGGTGGGGGTGTGGCCGCTGTTATCCGGGAGTCGTTAGTTCCTCGTAGGGTCCCTGCTCCGGAGATTGTCGGGTGTGAGTCTTTGCTGTTAAAGTTGGACCTCAAGGGTCAAGTGGGTTTGCTGCTAACGTACCTGCCTCCCAACAGCGTTGCAGCAGCCCTCCCCTCGCTCCTCGAGTCAGTAGCCGAGCTGGCAATTGAGTTCCCTAGGTTGATGGTCCTGGGGGACTTTAATTTGCCATCGCTCGGTGAAAACTCTGATGGGGCGCAGGAGTTCATGGCTTCCATGACAGCCATGGGCTTGACTCAAGTAATCCGAGGCCCAACCCATTCAGCGGGACACATGCTTGACCTCGTATTTCTCTCGGAGCAGTGGATGTGTGATCTTGGTCTGAGGGGGAGTGACATCATACCCCTGTCGTGGTCAGACCATTGCCTACTGAGGCTCGACTTCCGGAGGCCAAACCCCCACTGTAGGGAGGAGGAACCGACCAGGTGGTTCCGCCCCAGGCGTCTTATGGAGCCAGTAAGGTTCCAGACAGAGCTTGGGGTTATTCCTGATACTTTCGCCCACAGTCCGGTAGAGACTCTGGCTGCTGCGTGGCATTCGGCAGCGTCAGAGGCCCTCGACCGGATTGCGCCACTGCGGCCCCTCCGAGGCGGCGGATCCCGGAGACCCCCTTGGTTCACCGAGGAGCTCCGGGAGATGAAGCGCCGGAGGAGATGCCTAGAGCACCGTTGGAGGTCCGATAAGTCCGCATCGAACCGAGCAATGGTAACCACCTGCACCAGGGAATATACTAGGGCACTTAGGGCAGCTAAAAGATCACACATAGCCTCCCTGGTCGCATCCGCTGAGTCCCGCCCAGCCGCCCTGTTTAGGATAACCCGCTCCCTATTGAACAAAAGGGAGGCGGGGGAACCCTTGCAGGGCAGAGCTGAAGAATATGCCCAATTCTTAGCGGACAAAATTGCTCGGTTTCGGACGGACTTGGACTCCACACCCGCAGTTCCAGCCGAGACTCAGGGGGACCAAGAACAACAGCTCTGGGTTGAGTTTCAGGAGGTTACCCCCGGGGATGTGGACAAGGCCATGAGAGCTGTGAGTTCCTCCACCTGTGCTCTGGATCCGTGTCCCTCATGGCTGGTTTCTAACTGCAGTGAGGTGACACGAGGCTGGATCCAGGCGGTTGTAACCGCCTCTCTTCGGGAGGGGAACTTCCCCGTCGCACTGAAAGCGGCGGTGGTGAGACCCCTCCTGAAGAAGCCATCCCTAGATCCAGCTGTCCTTAACAACTATCGCCCGGTCTCCAACCTCCCCTTTTTGGGGAAGGTTGTTGAGAAGGTGGTGGCCTTCCAGCTCCAACGGTCCTTGGAGGAAGCAGACTACCTAGACCCCTTCCAGTCAGGCTTCAGACCCGGTTACAGCACTGAAACCGCCTTGGTCGCATTGATGGATGATCTTTGGAGAGCCAGAGATGAAGGACATCCCTCCATCCTGGTCCTCCTTGACCTCTCAGCGGCTTTCGATACCATCGACCATGGTATCCTTCTGCGAAGACTGCGGGAGGTGGGAGTGGGAGGCACTGTGTTACGGTGGTTCTCCTCCTACCTCTCGGACAGGTCGCAGTCGGTGTTAGTGGGAGGGCAGAGATCGTCCCCAAGGCCCCTGAAATATGGGGTGCCGCAGGGTTCGGTCTTATCCCCCCTACTATTTAACATTTACATGAAACCGCTGGGAGAGATCATCCGTAGGCACGGGATTAGATACCATCAATACGCGGACGATACTCAATTGTATCTGTCCGCCCCGTGCCAAATCAATGAAGCGGTTGACGTAATGGACCGGGGGCTTGAAGCCGTCATGGACTGGATGAGGATTAACAAGCTTGTGCTCAACCCAGAAAAGACCGAGTGGCTGTTGTGTTTTCCTCCCAAAAATTTGGCCACTAATCCAACACTCAGGCTGGGGGGTCAAATTTTACACCCCTCAGAGAGGGTTCGCAACTTGGGAGTCCTCCTGGATCCACAGCTGTCATTCGACCATCATATAGCGGCTGTGACCAGGGGGGCATTCGCCCAGGTACGCCTGGTGCGCCAGTTGCGACCCTACCTGAACCGGGAGGCCCTCACAACAGTCACTCGGGCCCTCGTGATTTCTAGGCTGGAATACTGCAACGTGCTCTACATGGGGCTGCCCTTGAGGAGCATCCGGCGACTTCAGCTAGTGCAGAACGCAGCCGCGCGAGTGATCGCGGGTGCACCCCGATTCACCCGCATTACACCTATCCTCCGCGAGCTGCGCTGGCTACCTGTCGATCTCCGGATGCGCTTCAAGGTGCTACTGATCACCCATAAAGCCCTACATGGCAGTGGATCTGGATACTTGAGAGACCGCCTTCTGCCAATTACCTCCCTACGACCTATAAGATCCCATAGGTTAGGCCTCCTCCGCATTCCATCGGCCAGCCAGTGTCGGCTGGCAACCACAAGGAGGAGGGCCTTCTCAGCAGCGGCCCCGACCCTTTGGAACGAGCTCCCCGTAGAGATTCGCACCCTCTCCACCGTCCAGGCCTTCCGCACAGCCTTGAAGAACTGGCTCGCCCGTCAGGCCTGGGGATAAGGACCATTACCCCGCCCGAATGTTGTATGCATGTTGCTTATTATTTTATTATGTGTTGTCGTCTTAGTGTTGTATTCCCCCCTCCCTGGTTTTCTGTGAGCCGCCCTGAGTCCCCTCAGGGAAAAGGGCGGCCTACAAATAAAATCAAATGAAATGAAATGAATGATAGAATTCCATAAGGATGTACTGAGATCCATAAATGGCATACAAGCAACCACACACAGAATACATGAATTTTGAGAGCTACCCAATTGAGCTTTTGAGCACATGCACTGAAATAAGCCCTCCCCCAAAAATAAGTTCTCCCCAAAAATATTGCAACACAGCCGCAGCCATGAGGTGACCATACCCACCGCCTCCTGCACCTCAAAAATAATAATTCCTCCCACAAAATAGGGCCAAGCGCTTATTTCAGGGGTCAAAAGAAAATAAGACCTTGTCTTATTTTGGGGGAAACACGGTAGTAGAAAATACTTGTAGCTCATGTTTTAGATTTGGGCAGTTGTTGAAATGGAATAAATCTAGGGTATTTTGGAACAGAAAGATCACATGGATTTTAAAAATACAACATTCCCTGCCTTAGAGCTGAATCAAAAGTTTTAATCTACCAGGTGCAATCGAGTCAATGCATTAGAATTAGGACTTAATATTGTGTAGTGAGCTTTAGTAGGCAAGAATCTGGCCAGCATAGCTACAACAGCATTTATTGACTCAAAACTGGAACTCAGGAACAGCAGGCAAACGCCTATAATTTATACTCTGGGCCCACCAATCACAATGCTTGAAAAAGCCCGCCCAAATATGAATTTCCCTCCAAAACAGTTAGAGCTAACAGTGAGGGTCATCACTTTAGCAGGGTTAACACAACTATATGCATTCAATACATAACACTTAATATGGCAGGTACCCTAGCCCCCTCTGTAAATGGGGAAATCTCTCCTCTTTGGTATGTAGATGTGGTGACCCAGACTGCATGAGAGAAAAAGAGAAAATAATATAGAACATTGTTTCCTCTCCCCTGTCATGCTAGATAGAAGAATTAGGTTGAGATTAGGTTAATGCTTTGCCTTGCCCTGTGTTTTTGAAGCTTCCAGAAAGATGCTTTAAAAAAATAATAATAACCTAACACAAGCTTTCTTGTTATGCCAATTATACCTACTAAATGTGCTAAAAATAAATCTATTGGGTACTGCTTAAACGATTTGGTTTAATATACATTTATTGATGAAATGCACCAAAAAAAAAAATAACATCATAAAATGTAGGCAAAATATGTAAGTTAATATATATATCTCTATATAAAAGCAAAAACCACTCACACCACATTATGGAATCTCCAGAACCGTAAAGCCTACAAACTTGAAATGTGGCACATATGTTCTTCTTGGCTTCTAGATGTTAGCTGAGAAAGGATTTTTTCAAAATGACCATCAGATAATTAGTATTAGTGGGGTTTTTTTGAGTGTATGTGTATATATATATATATATATATATATATATATATATATATATATATATATATATATGTGTGTGTGTGTGTGTGTGTGTGTGTGTGTGTGTGTGTGTGTGTGTGTGTGTGTGTGTGTGTGTGTTTTATTTTTTGATTTTCATAACATATAACCACATGTATACTATTACATAACCAACATAGTATTATATTATTAAATGTTTACATCAGTTTGTCTTACCATCAACTCCCAAAAACAATTATTGGCTCTTCTGCTCCCCATACAGACCATATTTGTAACTTATCCATCACTTTCTTCTCCTTCTCTCCTCCTCCTCCTCCCACCCTACCTCCTTTCCTCCCTTTGGGGAGGAAAGCCTTCTCTTCCCTACTTCCCCTTCCTCTCTCCTTCTCCCCTCTTTCTTTTCCACTCCTCCTTTCTCTTCTCCTCTCCCCCCTGCCCTCTCTCCTATCCCTCTCTTCTTCTCTTACCTCTCTCCTCTACTTCACACTCTTCCTCTCATTGGTGTATTTCAGCCTCTGAGTGAGCTGCATTTTATGTTGATGGTATTTATAATTCCTTTTCAATATACACATTTAGATCATTAGTATTTGTTATATTATTATTAACACGCTCTGATGTTAAAGAGTTCTACTTCCCCCTCACCACCTGAAAAGATCTCTGTTCAAACTGCCACTTGGGCATGGCCAACGTGTGACTCATCCGACCTGCTGGTTGGGAGTTTGGAGTGGAGCCTGAGGGAGAGAAGGGGATAGGATAGGGAAGGATTCTGTGGGGCAACCTGAGTGAGAGAAGGGGAGAAGTGAGGCTGATCGTAACTACTCATTAATTTTCAAGCTGTAAGTGTTGATTTATCAAGCCCGATCACATAGTTTCGTAGCGGAGCACAGGTATTCAGCTAGTATATATACTGTATATACACTGTATATATAGTCTCACTTGATATTCAGTCAGGAGGCTTCAAAGGATGGAGAAAGGTAGAAAACCTCATCAGAGAAAAAGGCATCAGAGCATAGCAAGAGCAATAAGACTGATATACCATTTTACAGTGCTTTACAGCCCTCTCTAAGTGGTTTATAGAATCAGCACATTGCTTCCAACAATCTGTGTCCTCATTTTACCCACTTTGGAAGGATGGAAGGCTGAGTCAACCTTGAGCCTGGTGAAATTTAAACCGCCAAACTGCAGGCATCCGGCAATCAGCAGAAACAGCCTGCAGTACTGCCCTCTAACCACTGCGCCACCTCAGCTCTTCACATTATACCTTATACAAGCATCTTCACATTATTCCTGCATAGAAAGCAAACTACAGAATAAAATAGGATACCACATACTATGTATGGACAGATGCAAAAAAAGTCATATTTGAAAGGTAGTTGCCAAGTTTCCTCCAGTTTTTTTTTAATGTCTCAAAATGCCTCCCTTGGTGTCAGTAAGACAATTTTATTTCAATTCAGATTTCATTTGAAGCAACATTCATTGTCGGTTTAAGCAAAAAAGCAGCTGCTCCTAGCCGTACACATATTTTCATGTATTATATGCTTTGGTAATAAGATCAAGTGCCTGAATGTTTCAGAGTTGTTTATGAGCATCCTGAACTTGATCATTCTGAAGGGGAACTTAATTCCAATTCAACCTCTGGCAAACCTGTGAGCATTCAAGCACAGTTCTTCTATCTTTTACGTATCTTGCTGTGCGAATCCAGTGTGTTAGCCCCAACTTTTATATTTGTGTAGGGGAAAAAAGCCGAGAGGGTAAAAATGAACAACGCAGCCTCTAGATATTCCTGGCAACCTCTGCAGTCTAAATGATTATTCAGTGAATTAAAAGCCCCCCCCCCCGAATGAAAGCCATATTATTTAAAGAGGCACTAATTTGTTAATATGAACGAGGTTCTTGCAAAATGAATCAAATTATGGTTTGCTATGAAATGTGGAAAACCTATCCAGTCCTTAATTGAACATTTCAATTTATGTAAGAATAATGATTATTCCTAAGTTTATTTTGCAAGCTAAAAGGGAAGCATAAGGGAGGAGGAGGAGGAGGAGGAGGAGGAGGAGGAGGAGGAGGAGGAGGAGGAGGAGGAGGAGGAGGAGGAGGAAGAGGGGGAGGAGGAGGAAGAGGAGGAGAAGGAAAAATATGTAATACTTCTTCTATTTTTTCCACCATCACAACAACATTATATAGTGAGTTGGGCTGTGAGAGAGGTACTGGTCCAAAGTCACCCACCTGGTGTTCATGCTTAAAATGGAACCAGAACTCACCAAAATTCTCCTGGTTTTGAGACTGGTGTCTTAATTACTAGACCAAACTTGTATTTGTATTTATTAGTCAAACATGTACAAGATAGCAGGTATAAATATAAACATGGTAATGAATGAAATAAATACAAATAAATGGGGACAATAGGACAGGGATGGTAGGCACCCCTTGTGCACATTCCCTTTATGGACCTCTTAAGAATAGGGTGAGGTCCACGATAGACAGTTTAAGGTTGAAGCTGTGAAGGTCTGAGGATGTAACAATGGAGTCAGGTAGAGCATTCCAGGTGTTGACCACTCTGTTTCTGAGGTCGTATTTTCGGCAATCAAGTTTGGAACGGTTCACCTTGAGTTTGTATTGATTGTTTGCCCATGTTTTATTGAGGGAGGTTGAAGCTGAAGAAGTCATTGACAGGTAAGACATTGTAACAGGCAATTTTGTGTACTGTGCTTAGATCTTACCACGGGCAACGTAGTTCTAGGTTCTCCAAGCGTAAAAAATTTCGAGCCTGGTGGCATAGAGAATTCTACTGTGAGTAGAGGAGTGGAGTACTCTTCTCGTGAAGTACCTCTGGACCGGCTCAATCATATTAATGTCTGATATACAGTGTAGATTCCAAGTAGACCAGCGGTATTCGAGAATTGGTCTGGCAAAGATTTTGTATGCCCTAATTAACAATACAATGTTACCGGAGAAACTTGCTTGAAATGCTCAAAGTATTAATTTTGAAGTTGGAAATTTTGATATTGAAATGATTTGTACATGCCTAGTACATTATCAGTAAAAACATAAATTATAATTGGGTTCAATTCATCCCGAATAGGTATGTTTGTACATACATATGTTTGCTTTGGCATATTCTAAGAAAAAAGCCGATTTGGGGTTGTTTTGTGTTTTTTTAACGGATCATATTTAGTTCATTCTTGGACATGGCTTTCTTATTTTCAAATCAAAAACAGTCATCACCAATTGTTTCCATTTCTCATAAGAACAAAAGCACAGGTCTATGTAATACTGATTTAAAAGCAAGTTTGTTGAATGAGGTTTACAACGCAGTAAACCGTGCTTTGGATTATTGTCTTAATTGCTTGCATATCCCATTATATAATTCAATATATGAATCCACTGAGGAGGTGACACTTCATTAGCCAGAAGGTTTGCTCTTGATTTTATTGTATTTGTTTAGCAATTATGGGTTACCTTTAAGGGCAAAGGTTTCCCAAGGTGGCTTAGAAGAGATTATTAGTTTCACGTATACAGCAGGATAATTTAGTTTACCTTTCATGCATGGAACATTGCACTGATTCATAATGGAACACTTACATTCTTCTAATCCAGACTACTAAAAAACTTCCACATCCCAAACTATTCTGCTCGGTGGCTAAGATGCTGAGCTTGTTGATCAGAAAGGTCGGCAGTTCGAATCCCTAGCGCCACATAAAGGAGTGAGCTCCTGTTACTTGTCCCAGCTTTTGCCAACCTAGCAGTTCGAAAGCATGTGAAAAATGCAAGTAGAAAAATAGGAGCCACATTTGGTGGGAAGGTAATAGCGTTCCGTGCGCCTTCCGTGTTTAGTCATGGCAGCCACATGACCACGGAGAAGTCTTCGGACAGCGCTGGCTTTTCGGCTTTGAATCAGAGATGAACACCATCCCCTGGAGTCGGGAATGACTAGCACGTATATGCGAGGGTAAACCTTTACCTTTATCTTAAAGCTGCATCAGTTGAACAGTATTATAACAACAAAGCCCATTTTTGCAAACAACGCTCCCATATTTTGGCACCTCCAGGTAGGACTGGAAAAAAACCTCCTATTTGAAACTCTGTGCCTCTAGGGATGGTTGACAATAATTTGTTTAATTGATGTTTAATCGTTGGTTGCCCTCTTTTTATCTTTGGAATTTATTTTAGAACTCATCTGAAGGATTGTTCAAACTTCCAGATTTTGCTAATACCAGGATACTATGAGGATGAACATAATGACATATTTGTAAATGCAGGAAATCATCAATCATTTGACTTTTGTTATTTTTGGACAATATTGAGCACAAAATTTGTGCTTTCCTTCCTTCCTTCCTTCCTTCCTTCCTTCCTTCCTTCCTTCCTTCCTTCCTTCCTCCCTCCCTCCCTCCCTCCCTCCCTCCTTTCTTTCTTTCTTTCTTTCTTTCTTTCTTTCTTTCTTTCCTTCTTTGGTAAAGGTTTCCCCTGAAGCAGAAACAGGAGCTCAAGTACAAGTACCCTTTCACATGTATGTGAAGAATGCTAGTCAGTAGCTGACCTCTATGTTTTATCTCTGCCTTGTATAAGGCAACATTTATATCAGGAAGGAAGGAAGGAAGGAAGGAAGGAAGGAAGGAAGGAAGGAAGGAAGGAAGGAAGGAAGGGAGGGAGGGAGGGAGGGAGGGAGGCAGGCAAGGGAAGGGTAAGGGATGAAGGGAAAGGGAAGGGAGGAAGGAAACAGAGAGAGAGGGAGGGAGGGAGGAAAGGAGGGAAGGAGGGAGAAGGAAGGAAGGAAGTTTTAGTGTTCCATTAATATTTTTGGCAAATTGAAACTCCTTTATCGGGATGCTTGTAAGTTTGGCAGGAGAGAACCAAGCCTCACTTTAAAACAAGGCTGCAGTACATTCCTCATCTAGGAGTTTTAACCATTCTCTTGAGTATTCTCTGACATATCAGAAAGAAATAAGAAAGCTCAGAATTTATTGCCACTGCAATCTCCCAGTTACATTATCTAAATCATTTCAGGAGCTCATCTCACTCAGTCCCCACCACCACCATCTTCATTGTCATTTTGTGTTTGTCTGGAAGAGTTCTCAATTTACGGTGCGCTTCCTCTATTGCTATGTTCCATTATCTGCAAAGCTTTATCCTAATAATAGAAAGATATAGGAATGTCAATAGTCTAAAAATCAAATAAGGCATAAGCTGTAGCTAGCTGAAACAGTCAGATGCTGTTTTTTTTTGGGGGGGGGAGAAAGAGTTTATGTATGATGTCTAATAAAAAATATCACACCACTAAATTTATCCTCAAAGCAACATCATGGACTTATAAGAAACTTCACTTAAATTCAACATTAAAATAAGAATACACCAATTAAATTGTTTTCCATAAAACTAGCACTTGAAGATTTAGCATATATTCAAACACTTTTGTTTCAAACAGAGAGAATGCTAGCTTGTCCTTATCAGAGTCTGGGTGAAAGACAGAGATGATTAATCCTTTAACTTTTGGCTATAAACATACAAATCTCTCTCTCTCTCTCTCTCTCTCTCTCTCACACACACACACACACACACACACACACCCACACACACACACACCCACACACACACACACACACACACACACACACACACGCGTACAGAAATGGAGAAGCAATATTGTTTTGAAAAAGAATTTGCAATCAGATTCGATTGCACAGCATTACCACAATTTTAATAACAAACAACAACAAAGTGTCTTTGCTTCTGTAGGTGCAAACCTAGTTGCAAATAAGGGACATAAATATTTAGAAGTTCAGAAAGAATGCAAGATTAAACCAGTTTTCTTCCTTTATTGATTAGAGTGCAAGCCCCCTGCTCCTATTTGTAACATAGCAACAAAACAAATTGCAGTTCAGGTATAATTAGGAAATATTCACATGGCCGGTAGAGGGTGATGTTGAACTATTGCTTAGTGTTGCCGGAATTCATATTACAATAAACAATTTACAGCTACTTATTTTTCACACACTAATTAAAACTTACCTATATTCAAAGAGACTCTGTGACAAGTTACATTTTGGGAAAGACAGCAACGATATCACTCTTGCCTTACCCATTACTGATAGCTGTAATGAGTTAAAGCTTCTGGGTTCTCCAGTAGATCATCAACATGTGCCATCATTTCCCAAAGGCGATACCGACTTCAGTTGGCAGGAGAAGTTGAGTTGTTGACTTGTCTTTCGACATCAAATAAGACACATCATGTATAGCTATAATGAGATGCCTGAAAAAGAAGACATTGACATGGACAGACAGCAAACAAGTAGTTTTTTCTAGCATTAGAGGTCACTTTAAAACAACTTTAACATATCTGATTCTGAACTGGAGGAACTGCAGTAGTTCCTAGCATCCAGTGGTGGGATTCAAATAATTTAACAACTGGTTCTCTGCCCTAATGATTTCTTCCAACAACCAGTTCACCAAACTGCTTAGAAAGTTACCAACCGGTTCTCCCGAAGTGGTGAGAACTGGCTGAATCTCACCACTGCTAGCATCTCACTAATCTTGGATGATTTAGCAGCCTAGAAGTAGGAAGAAATGTTCAGACAGTTATAACAATTAATTGGTGGAACAACTTGCCTCCAGAAGTTGCGAATGCTCCAACGCTGGAAGTTTTTAACAAGAGGTTGGACAACCATGTGTCTGAAATGGTATAGGGCTTCCTGCCTGAGTGTGGGGTTGGACTAGAAGATCTCCAAGGTCCCTTCCAACTATTCTATTCTATTCTATTCTATTCTATTCTATTCTATTCTATTCTATTCTACTCTACCCTACCCTACCCTACCCTACCCTACCCTACCCTACCCTACCCTACCTTACCCTACTCTACTCTACTCTACTCTACTCTACTCTACTCTACTCTATACAGCTAAGCAGGCCAGGTCCTATTAATATCTGAATGGAAGACCCCTGCTTCTAGAGATCTAGACTAAACTGAGAACTTTAAAAAAATATTCGAAGAAGATAATTGCAAAGCACGATTAGGTTGCTGCCAAAAAACCTACCTACATAGGCACACCTCCTTAACAGGAATTGAACATAATGCTTTGTCCTTATTTCTTCTAATTGAAGCATGACTAGGAGCCTGCCTCAGATTTCGTGGAAATATATTATTTTGGAAATGGACTACTGTTCGAACATTCATATAGTTATCCAATTTCATTCATTTACATTTCATTTTCATTTATTATATTTATATGCCGCCCTTTTCCCCCGAGGGGGACTCAGGGCGGCTAACAAATCAAATCAGGGAAGGGGGGGGGTACAGACAAAAAATAAAAATAAACGATACATAACAATACATAATTTAAAAACACTCAACAGTCATACCATTCAAGATGGGGGCAACAGCTCTTTAGCCCCAGGCCTGTCGGAACAGCCAGGTTTTAACGGCTTTGTGGAAGGCCTGGAGGGTAGTGAGGGTTCGAATCTCCACGGGGAGTTCGTTCCAATGAAGCGACTCCTCTCAAATCCTTCCACATTCTACTTCCAACAGACACCATTCATAAATATCACTTACAAAAGACAACACACACACACACACACACACACACAGCAGAAACATAGGACATAAGGTGGGGATGCTGTAAACAATCATATAACTGGGATGATTTGTCTATTAGTGAGTAATTCAGTTATTGTGTCGTTAAGTGATTAAGATCAAGCTAAATCTATCTACAAAACCCTTTTATATACTGTATTATAAGAAAAGATCCACATGTATCAAGCATCTGGTGGAAGGGGAAAACTAAATTGCTGTATTGCTAGCTGACCAAATATCTTGCTTCTAGCCATACATTTAATCTGGCTGTCTTTAATGTTTTTACCATTTCAAAATACTTTTAGTATTTTTAATTATAGCAATAGCAGTTAGACTTATATACCGCTTCATAGGGCTTTCAACCCTCTCTAAGCGGTTTACAGAGTCAGCATATTGCCCCCAACAATCCGGGTCCTCATTTTACCCACCTCAGAAGGATGGAAGGCTGAGTCAACCCTGAGCTGGTGAGATTTGAACAGCCAAACTACAGAACTGCAGTCAGCTGAAGTAGCCTGCAGTGCTGCATTTAACCACTGCGCCACCTCGGCTCAATTATAATGTGTTTTTTTTTTTTAATTGTAAAGCTGCACAGAGTCCTTGACTGAAATTGTGGTCTATCAAAATGAATGAATCAATAAATATAAATCTGTATGTAAACAAATGATATTGAAAATCAGCTTGAGACCAAAATATGCCTACGCAGGAAGAACTGCTAACTGTCTTCATTCTAAATTTGTTGCCTAGAAGTTGCCTAGCTGTACACGTGCAAGAGAAACAAAGTAGGAAGCACATATTTACTTTATGTTAAATGGTTGTAAAGATTCAGATTTGTGTAACTCTGAAGAAGATGTAGTTCATCGTCACGAATTTACTGGTAATAATTTCACCTCAGTCTGAAATAATAAAAAGGCCAGAAAAGAGAACAATGGAAGACGATGACTATTTCAATAAGGTAATAAATAATGTTATCTTTCAATGCCTGCTGGTGTTTTTGGTCCATAAGACACTAGCATTTTTGTTTCGCTTTGGAGCAAAATCTCAGGGTTTTTGAGATATTAAGGACTTTGTCATTTAATAGTCAATAGAGGTAAAATTCAGCGGGCTGACCTGTAAACCTTCCAATAGGTAGAGTTATCCTTTGGCATCTTACTTGCTGATAAAAGGGACAGCTTAAAATGTTAAGAGACATTGATTCTATTTTCTACATGGATAGACCCTCTCTAGTGTCACAGAAGAGTGTCACATTTACGTTTGCCCTTGGAAAAGCCCATTGTGTTGATAGAACAATGAATGTGAGATTAATTAAGCCACTAAACCATTATTGTTTTGTTTCTGCAGCTACATACAGCTGTTATTAAAAAGTTTTTTTTTAAAAAAAATCATAGAACTCAGGGAATATAAGTTTACTCTTTACCTGAAAAATAGAGGAAAGAAGAATATATATATTTTCAGCCAGGAAAAGATCTGCAATATTCCACTGAACACCAGAAAGGTGTTCAATTTTTACAATTACATTGTTTATTGTAATGTTGGGAAATATGTGAAAAAAATAAAGAAGAGGATTACCATAGCAGGCTAGATGGATTCCATTATAGGAGGGATAGGTGAAAAAACTGTTTATCTTGGTAGAAATCTATATATCTGATTACTAAGAACTAATACTGATTTCGTAGCACATCATCTCATAATCCTATACATGCCCCATTCAGAGATTGGACTCAAGTCTTCTCTCAATAAAATATATACCATTTAGACTTATATGCCACTTCATAGCATTTTATAGCACTCTCCAGGTGGTTTACAAAGTCAGCATTTTGCCCCCAACTATCTGGGTCCTCATTTTACCAACCTCAGAAAGATGGAAGGCTTGAGCCAGTCAGGAATGAACTCCTGGCAATGGGCAGAGATTGCCTGCAATGTGGTGACTGTGAAAGACAAATCTATGTTATGTAACTAAAAACACAAAATTGCTAATTAAATGCACCTTTGGAAAAATGAATGAGTTGAAGAATGTGCATAAATTAATGTGAAGGGCAGCAAAGAACTGTAATTATAAAAATTCCATAAAATTATGCCAGTGGAGAATGGATGGGAGAGACATTAATGTTTTTTTCTAAACTGGAAGATTTAGCAAAGGGCTATAATTATAGCCACAGAGGAAGGAAATCAGTCTAGCTGTACATGCTCTATAAGAGAGGTGAGGACTAATAGCTAGCCCAGAAATTGTGGGAATTGAAGTTCACAAGTTATAAAAGGACCATTGTTCCCCACCTCTGCTCTATACGGGCAAAGTATTAAGCCAATAAATGGAGGGGGGGTGGAGAAGAGAGAGAGAGAGACAGAAAGACAGATAGACAGACACAAACATGGGGGGGAGAGACAGAGAATGAGAGAGGGAGAACTGGAGGACAGTAGTACTTGAGAAACAATGGATATCACCATATCACCTGGATATAAATGTATACTTACATTTGTAGGTGATTTATAAGATCCACATGTTGCTACTTGCTCAGTGAAAAGAGGCATTGAAGACATTTAATGAATATCTGGCCTTAGTAAATTTGGAAGAACGCTTTAGATTCTGCGCACAGACAATGGGAAGATATATATAGCAGGCAAAGGGCAAAGGTATCTTAAATAATAGGAGAGTGGACATGAAATACAGTGGCCTATCACCCTGATCAAAATGGTGTGACTAAGAGAACAAATTATTCCCTGACTGAAGTGCACCTTTTCAAGACGGATGGCTGGGAGGTAAATAATGGGAGAAGCAGTTAACATCCCTTGGGCAAGATCCAAATAAGGTCACAGATGAAGGAAGTCCAACTCATACCACCCCCTTGAAATGATTAAGATGATAAAAGAAAACTGAACTATATATAGATAATAAGAAAGATGAGATAACAACAATATTACAAATGTCACACATCTTGTAAGTAAGGCATTAAAGTACACAAAAACACAAACACATACACACATACGCTCCAAAAAACAAACAAAAGACACATTGAGATTGTTCTAAACAGTTGCCTTCATTGTTCCTCACCTAAAGACAAAATCTTGCCAAAGTAAAGCAGACTATTTGCACAATAAAACATATGGGAAATACTAAGGAGGAGCCCTCTTAACTCTCCTTCTCCCAAAGAAGCACAGTAACAAGAAACCAACTGGGGCCAGACCCACCCGAATGTGGAGTGAAATCAGTGAATAGCAATAGCAGTTAGACTTATATACCACTTCATAGGGCTTTCAGCCCTCTCTAAGCGGTTTACAGAGTCAGCATATTGCCCCCACAGTCTGGGTCCTTATTTCACCCACCTCGGAAGGATGGAAGGCTGAGTCAACATTGAGCCGGTGAGATTTGAACCGCTGAACTGCAGATAACAGTCAGCTGAAGTGGCCTGCAGTACTGCACTCTAACCACTGCACCACCTCGGCTCATGTGAAGAAAACCCCCAAATGATACTGGTATTCCCACAGAATAGCAATAGCACTTAGACTTATATACCGCTTCACAGTGCTTCACAGCCTTCTCTAAGCAGTTTACAGAGTCAGCCTCTTGCCCCCAACAATCTGGGTCCTCATTTTACCCACCTCGGAAAGGACAGAAGGCTGAGTCAACCTTGAGCCTGGTGAGATTCAAAGTTGCCAAATTGCAGGCAGCTGGCAGTTAGCAGAAGTAGCCTGCAGTACTGCACTTTAACCACTGTACCACCGCGGCTCAGAATGTTGTTAGCCACTCTGTATGTGGAACTAGAGTTCAGAAGTGGTGCCCCCTGGATAGTGTGCAGATTGAACAAAACGAACTAGCAAACTTATACAGCCAAAACTACTCTAATAAAATTGTAGACTCTCTGGCTCTCAATCAGGGGTGGGTTTCGACCGGTTCACACCGGTCCCTGTGATCCGGTTGGTCACCGAACCCGGAAGTAAGTAACTTCCGGGAACGGCGAAGCCCCCCCCCCCGCGCCCCCGTGCACCCGCACACCCGCGCCCGCTCCTTACTCGGTTTTTACGAATTCTGCGCTTCTACACATGCGCAGAACGCATACAGCGCCTGCGCGATCCTCCAGGAGCAGCTGGAGCATCACGCAGACGCTAGTACGCATGTGTGTGCCGCGCGCGTGCACGCACGTGCCACGTGCATGCGCGAGGACGCCGCGTGCGTGCGCGAGGACGCCGCCGGCCTCGTTCCAACCGAATCGGTTGGAACGGGGCGAGAAACCCACCCCTGCTCTCAATGTACAAACTCTATGTGATTGATTGGTTAATTAATTCTCCCACACAAGGTATCTAAACATGCTGCCTTTTGCTTCTTTGGAATGACCTTACTCTATCCTGGGAACCTGGTCAAAGTTCTATCACGTCAGGCAAGCAGCAAGCAGAGGCTGCAGAGGGGTATGTCCAGAACAGGGGTGGGTTCCTGCCAGCTCTAACCTCTTCTATAGAAGAGGTTCCACAAATCTACAGTGCCGTTTAGAACCGGTTCCAGCTCCCTCCCACCGCCCGTCCACACATCATCAAGATGAAGAATGAGAGGAGGAATTCTGGGAGTTGAAGTCCACAAGTCTTAAAGCTGTCAAGTTTGAACACCCCTGGGGTTTTTTTTCTAAAGGGTTGGGGGTGCAAGGGTCTTGTAACTTGACAGCTTTAAGACTTGCATGCTTCAAATGCCAGAGTTTCTGAGCCAACATTTTGAGCATTGTTAAGTGAGTTTCACCACATTTTTCAAGTTGGCCATGCCCACCCAATCACATGGCTGCCAAACCACTCCCACTCGGTCACATGGCTGGCAAGTCACTCCCACCCAGTCACATGGCCAGCAAGCCACTCCCACAAAGCAGGCCACACTTACAGAAGAGGTTCTAAAAAATTTTGAAACCCACTACTGGTCCAGAAGTTTTCTGCAGGGTAAAAAACAAAATAGAAAATCAAGATACCATCGGCTAGATTGCTCAAAGGGACCCAGACAAAGGGATTTCATGACAAAGTCTGTCCTTTGTGATGAAGGGTGAAAAATGGAAATATTTTTGTCAAAACAATGCAATTGAAGATACGAAAGGGGAATAAAAAGGCTGCAGAAGAGGAAATTGAAGTGCTCAATAGAATGACACTTGGAAACTTATCAAACTACCCACATGGGAGAGGGAGGAAAAACACCTTTGGGATGCAAATGGATTTTCAAGATAAAGTGTTCCGCAGAATAGGATGCCCAGAGGGTAAAATAAGATTGGTCGCCAAGAAGTAGAGTGTTCAAAAATATTCTGAGCACTATTTTAAAATATTAGTCCCAGTAGTCAAGCACAATTTTGCTCAACATTTGGACATTTGCGAGTAGAACACTTGAAAATACTGTTTTGCTAAGCAAAGAAATCAAGGAAGACATCTACATGTAGCAGCTCTCTGGTGCTGAAGTTGGCCAAAAGAATGGGAAAAAATCTCAACCAGGAAACCCAAGAATGCTTTTTTTGAAAAGGCAACTGGGCCTCCTTTATTTTTTCCTTAAAGACCTTTCACTTCTCATCCAAGCAGCTACTTCAATTCTGAATGGTTTCTGAAAGTCTTTGAGCCGACTTGGAGGTTTATCTGTGCCATTAGGACACCTGAATATTATAAATAGGTGTGGAATTTACTTGGAACTGCTGAATCTCCATAGACACTCAAGGAAACCGAGATAAAAATAAAACTGGGATGCATCTAAGTCAAAGATCTCAAGTCTAACAATTTTTTAATGTTATATCTTTCTGCTTTTCTTCACAGACACACAGCATAGAGCACATGCTCCTGGACTCTCCTGGTAGGATATAATAAGTAGGTGCTAGGTTTACTATCAATTCTTACCAGAGGTGGGTTTCTACCAATTTGCACCTATTCGGTAGAACCGGTTAGAAGAGGTTCCACCAGTGGACACGGAAAGCAGGCCACACCTACAGAAGAAGTTCCAATTTTTTTTGAAACCGACCACTGGTCCTTGGATTATTCTACACTATCATGCTCATATTTATAAAAATCAGTGCCTCTGTGAAAGGTAAGGATGACTATTGCATTTGTGGTGCAATCAGAACATTGCATGTGTTGAAGTTGTTTTAACGCAAACCAAAGATGCCTTTTAAAAAACAAGTTTACATCATATTCTTATGCATGCCAGTGCTGTGTGTGAGGTAATTTAAGGTGGTTCTGACAAGTGTCGTCGGCATCTTCATATCCGGTCACATGGGTGGCAAGCCACTCCCATCCGGTCACATGGGCAGCAAGCCACTCCCATCCGGTCACATGTGCTGCAAGCCACTCCCATCCGGTCACATGGGCAGCAAGCCACTCCCACAAAGGAGGCCACACCCACAGAGTAGGTTCGAACAATTTTTGAAACCCACCACTGATTCTTACCCTGCTCAGAATGGTTGCCACTCTCAGGAACTTTCCCATATACATCACCACTTCCAGCACTGACTAAAGTAGACTACACTTTATTTATGTCAGCCAGCCATTAATTCTCCTGTCAGCAGCTGTTGAAGAATCTTATGGAGCTGAAGAAATAAATGTGATAATGATACCCCCCCAGAAGGATTGCTTTCATTTAATTATTAAACTCCCAGGGGTATCATTGATATCTTATGATTTAAAGCAAACAAACAATCAAACAAGGAGTGCTCTCTCATCAGGCCTTTCCTGAAATCTAAACTGCATTTTTTAAACAAACAAACAAATAAACAAACAAAAACAAGCAAACAAACTTATCAAATGTATTACCAGAGAAGCTTCTTCAAAGTGACATGTTACAAGTGCAGCTAACTGGCTATCCCTTTCCCTGACTGAGAATGAAGGAGCCAGGAGGAGATCCATATATTTGCAAGTTAAAATGATATTGGGAGTGGAGAGACAGGAGCAAGAGACCATTTTGAGTGACTGTACATCAATGGTAAGATGCTGAGCTTGTCGTCTGGAAAGCTAACAGCCCAGGCTCTAGACCTGTTGTTGTTAGCTGCGAAGTCGTGTCCGACCCATCGTGACCCTATGGACAACATTCCTCCAGGCCTCCCTGTCCTCTACCATCCTCAAGGGTCCATTTAAGCTCATGTCTACTGCTTTGGTGACTCCATCTATCCACCTCATACTCTTCTTCTTTTGCCCTCAATCTTTCCCAGCATGAGACACTTCTCCAGTGAGTCCTTCCTTCTCATTCGGTGGCCAAAGTATTTGAGTTTCATCTTCAGGATCTGGACTTCTAAAGAGTTGTCAGGGTTTATCTCCTCTAGGACTGACTGGTTTGATTGCCTTCAGTCCAAGGGATTTGCAGGAGTCTTCTCCAGCACCATAATTAAAAGGTCTCAATTCTAGACCTGAGCACTGCCATCCTCGCCTCAGTTCCTGCCAACCTGGCAGTTCGAAAGCATACAAAACACTAACACAATAAATAGGTACCACTTCAGTGGAAAGGTAACAGTGCTCTGTGATGTGCTGCTGGCCACATTACCATGGAAATGTCTTTGGACAGCGCTGGCAATGACTACTGGAATAAAATCAGCAGGGACTCCTTGTGCATCTTCTGGTTCCTGCAACCCAGTCACTCAACCAGTTAGTTTATACAAGTTGTATTGATGCTTAATACACACATTCAGTATAGATGCTCTGGCCAACAACTATAGGGATCAAAAGAAGGAAAGGGGATATAGAAAAGAATCAACCAATTTTATTTATTTTATTTATTTGTTTGTTTTGTCAACTATATATAAGATAATACATATAGGTACCAGTGGTGGGTTTCAAAAATTGTTGGAAACTACTATGTGGGTGTGGCCTCCTTTGTGGGAGTGGCTTGCTACCCATGTAACCGGATGGGAGAGGCTTGCCACCCATGTGACCAGATATGAAATTATAAATTAGTAATTAGGTCGGTCCAAGTAGCTATTCAGAAGTTAGTGGTTAGAAGCAATCGTAAAGCAAGATATGGAATTAAAATCAGAAATATTTTGTTGGCTATTTGAAAGGGAGTATAATATATATTTAATTTTACACATGTTAGCAGCTGCTGGAATTGTGTTTGCACAACAGTGGAAAAAACAGAGATATGTAAATGAATAAATATTACAATGTGCAGGAATAAATAAATTGACAATTAAAATCAAGAAGGCTTTGAATACTTTTTTATGTGGGATTGGTTTTAGCAATTGCCAACTAATGGAAACTAGAAATTAGAAATCCAAAATTATGAAAGAAACATGTAAGGAAAGGTCCCTAAAATGTATAAGGAAATATTACTAGATCATTATTAATGCGTAGATAACTGTGGGACATTACACACCCACCAGTGGTGGGTTTCAAAAATGTTGGGAACCTCTTCTGTAGGTGTGGCCTGCTTTCCGGGTCCACTGGTGGAACCTCTTCTAATTGGTTCGGTAGATTTGATGAACCGGTTCTACCGAATAGGTGAGAACTGGTAGGAACCCACCTCTGATAGGTACATAAAAGATTATGAATGCAAGAAAGGGATACGAATAAATGGGGTTGTTAGGACAGGGACAGTAGGCATGTTGGTACACATGCATGCTCCTTACAGTGCTCTTAGGAATGGGGTGAGGTCAACAGTAGACAGTCTAAAGTTAAAGTTGTGGGGGAGGTGGAGCAGAAACCACTGAATCAGGTAACACATTCCAGGCATTGACCACCCTGTTGCTGAAGTTGTATTTTCTGCAATCGAGTCTGGAGCAGTTTACCTTAAGTTTGCAACTATTGTGTGCTCATGTATTGTTGTGGTTGAAGCTGAAGTAGTCATTGACAAGTAGAACATTGTGGTAGATAATTTTACGTACTACACTTAGGTAGTTTTTGTAACTTTATCTGCCCACATGCCCATCTGTATAGAAGGTAAGCTACTGCTGGTATCTATGGAGATTTTCAGTCATCCAGGTCCTGGTTGTCTCAAAGGTGCTTTTTCAAGAGGCAACTGGACTTTCTGTTTTTTCTTTGAAGACATTTCCCTTCTTATCCAAGAAGCTTCTTCAGTTACGAGCTTTTTGGATGAGAAGTGAAACTTCTTCAAAGAAAAATCAGAAAGTCCAGTTGCCTCTACTGCTGATGTTTTTCAAATTGTTTTAAGATTTGGTTTTGATTCCCACTTGAGGCTCTGTTCATTATTCATTCTGTGTCTTCTTGGTTTCATTCTGCCTTTTAAAATTCCAAAGGGAGGGGAAGCAATGCCTGATTTTATTGGGTTAGTTGCAAAGTTACTATCCTAGACTTTCTTACATGCCCTTTTCTTTCAATAAATCCTCCTAATCAAATGTTTGAAGCTGACCAATTTTATTGCCATTATTTTAGCCATAAGGAGTTTGAAGTTGACATACCAATGACCTGGCTTAACATAACTTCAAACCTAGGTAGTTATGGATTAGCAGAAATTTGAAAAAGCGATTTCACAGCTCATAACTTTTGTCATTATAGAGCGCTACTTCTCAAATGTTATTGTTAACTGATTGTTTTGCTGACCCTCAAAGGTGCCAATGGGAAGATAAAACTTCATGGGTTCATGTTATTTGTGATTCACTCCAACAAAAGGAACTAATCAGTTGTGCTTGGTAAATAATCCAGCAAGAATTTAGCCCTAAAATTTGCCACACTGCAAATGATTTAGTAGTGGGCACAGAACTCTCTTCTTAAGAATGCTCAACTTTCATTGTTGAGGCTGTATCTGATGGAAACCTTTCCACCAGCTTTCCTTCTCAAAACATGTCATCTACTGTCCATCAACATGTGATGAGTCAGTACCTGAATACCCTTTACGATCCTTAAAGAATATCTATGGAGACCCTCAACCATCCAAGTCACAGTTGTCCCAAAGATGCTTTTCCAAAAGGCAATTAGACTTTCGTTGTTCTTTTCCTTGAAAATGTTTTGTTTCTCATGCAAACATTTTCAATTCTGGGGCATCTTTGAGACATCCTTGAAGAAGGTTTCCACTTTTTAAGGCGAATAACGCACATAATAATTTGGAATGAAATTATTTTCTATTACTTTGCATAGTAATTTTATGCAATATCTTCTTGCTTTGCATATACTGTATTAAACATTTATCGGTGAGAACAACCAAAAGCCAGCTCTTCTTTTTTAAATAACTGTTCTTTTGCTGTACAGCATTTAAATTATGAGCAAAGAGTTGGGTAAGAAAGAAAAATCATTAAAATTGAAGTACAAATATATACAGCCTATTAAAAAATATAGACCTCTATAGTCTCTTTCCATCTCGTTATCAATCTTTCAATCCAGCCTTTTATATGCCTCTTAAAAGTTTTCCATTTGAAAATTACATGTTCTTTTATAGAATCTTTTTTAGAAACAAGCTGACATACTTTCTGCCAAAATACCCTAATTCAAGCCATGTTTCTGTCTGTAAGAACCTTTTAAAGCTTTAATTTGCTGATTGCTTATCTGAGATGGGAGTGCATTCAGCGCTTCTGGCTTCGTCTATAGTTTTTGAAATTTTAATGTATTTATAAATATCCCTTGAGTCTTGCACAAAATTGCCATTGCTATTTGGTTAAATCCATGCTGTGGAACTCTACCCTGATTTTTGTTTTATTTTTTACTGCAAACATGAACGCACTTTCCACAACAAAATCTTCTGCATTAAGATTTTGATAAATGTCTGGGGTAAGAAGTGTGGTCATAGAATACACACCATATTGTATTTCATGGAAGATGAACAAAAATCACGACAACAAAGAATTCAATTTCTGCACATTTTTTGTTTGCAATGATGCAGGTGGAAACTGGGATTTAATGGGTTTCACATTTCAAAAGTGATGCTTTCAAAAGTTCACATTTCAAAAGTTCTTGGCAGTATAGATGTGTTGGAAGAAATGTCAATCTGGGTTCAGTTCCAAGTGGGGAAAAAGACACTGGATTCATGGAAGTTGCTTGGAAAGAAGGTTTATTGATGAACAGGATCACATAGCTTGAGATGTTGGACAAAAAAGGGCAGAGATGCTGAGAGTGCCTCAGTTTTATGCCCTCTCTGGGCTTTTGAATTTGAGCTTGTATTTTGATTGGTTGTCAGACTCCCATGGGACCATGCAGGGGCAACTCTGTAGGCTGTCCTGAGTCCCAGGCTTGGTTGACTCTTGGTGGGTGATGATGTAATGAAAGGACTTTGGAACTCCTATTATGGCTGTGCCTGAAGGAGGTAGATCTTTGTTATGTAGAATAAACTGGACCAGGCCTTAATGACCCATTGACAAAGGTGGGGGGTGAGTTTCAGATGTAACAAAACATTTAGCTACATCCTTCAAAAGATTTTTTTTTAAGTGTCATGTTTTTAATTTATATCTGTCTCCAACAACCGATGAGATAACTTAAAAGCTGGGATTTGGGGACTATTGGATCTATTCTGTTATAGAAATTCCCTATTCCTGGACAGAAAATTATATGAAGAAGTGGATATTTCAAAATCTACTTAAAATAACTTCAAAATGGCGGAATTTGGCACAGTAGTGTTGCCAAGGAGGTTAGATAAAAATCAACAAAATGGTGGCTGAAGCATTGTGATGGAAGTCCTGTCTTCTGAAGATGCATCTCAATGAAAGGAGGTCCTCCAATTCTAAATTCCTCACAAATACATCCTTCAGGTACCACAGTGTGTGGAGTTCTTCATGGTATCTGAGCTTGGTTGTTTTCTTGCAGACGTTTTATTACCCAAACTAGCGAACATTATCAGTGCTAGTAAGGAATGGGATTTTTTCTCCCTTCCTTACTAGCACTGATGATGTTACCTGGTTTGGGTGATGAAACTTCTGCAACAAAACAACCAAGCTTAGAGACCATGAAATACCCCTCATTTCAACCCTGAGCTACGAATATTCTCCTTTATTGGTACCACAATGTATTTCAAATATTGTTCTTGAATTGGGAGATAGTGTAAATAAATCTGAAACAGCATTGAGACTTAATACACTGAATTAACTAGATTGATGCAATTGTTTCTGATAAGTCTAATAGAACAAGGGAAATCTCCAATTTGTCCCAAAGGTGCCTTTTCAGGGGGCAACTGGATTTCTTGTTTTTTTTTCTTTTGAAGATGTTTTGGTTTCCATTCAAGAAACTTCTTCATCTCTGGCAGGATAGTGCCAGAGCTGAAGAAGCTTCTTGGATGAGCAACAAAACATCTTCAAAAGAAAAAAAAAACCACCAAGAAATCCAGTTGCCTCCTGAAAAAGCACCTTTGGGACAACCATGACCTGGATGATTGAGAATCTCTACAGCCTTCTCCAATTTGTATAAGCCTATTTCAGTGTTGTTATTTGCAGAATGCTATATTAAACAAGCCAAAGTGACAGAACAGCCGAAAATGCAAAAATCTTGTATAACAATAGGGTTTATTTTTTGTGCTCAGCTCTTCATTTTCAGACTGATCTGAAACAGATTGATAACTCTAAATATAGATCCATTATGATTACTTAATGTTGTCTTCAAAGGGAAGCATTTCCTTCTAATGAATAGGAAGTGTTGAAGCTGCTATTGATTTTTTTTCTGCATTGGCATTTTTGCAGTGATATTTGCATACTATTTAATACCATTTTTACCCAGACTAATTTTATCTTTGGCATTTATTGTCTGTTAGAAAAGATACAATCATCCTGAATACTAAAATCTTGCTTGGAGATATCAAAGGGATATCTTCTTAATTCTATCCTACATAGCATCTGCACACTGGTAATGTACAGGTAATGTATTATTCAATACAATAATTTACATATTCTATTTTGTTGCACCATAATATCAATTTCAGTTTAAATACATCAGAATAATTGAGTCTCTGTGTATCATAGATAAATATGTTTTATGGGTTTGGTTGTTTAGATTATTTTTATAGATTTAATTTTGTAATTTGACGTTATATTTTACTCATTTTCTTTGTATTGTTATGGATGCTTTATTGTACAAGTAGTCCACAATTGACAATGATAAACGAGCCCAAAATGTATGCTCACAAGCAGGACAGTTGTTAAGTGAGTTTTGCCCCATTTCACAACTTTTCTTGCCACGGTTGTTAAGTGAATCCTTTCAGTTGTTAAGTTAGCCATCTGATTGTTAAATGAATCTGCCTTCCCCATTGACTTTGCTGGTAAGATGATCACATGACCCTGGGACACTGCAACCATCATAAATACATGCCAGTCGCCAAGCATCCGAATTTTGATCACGTGACCATGAGAATGCTGCAATAGTCATAAGTGTGAAAAATAGTCATAGGTCACTTTTTCAGTGTTGCAATTTCAAAACAGTCAACTGGTAAGCCAAGGGCTATTGCGTTCTATTCTATCAGTATATGTTGCTCATTGACTAAAATAAAGTATCTTTCTCTGTACAAAAGCTCAGGACTTCTATTACAAGGTTTTATATGCTATCTTGGTATTGGAAGAAAAATCCAGATCTAGAGCCAAGCTGGGAGAAAGTTGCTGGAAATAACATGGAGGCTGATTGGAAAAAAAAGATCCATTTATTGATGAACAGAACCAGCCTGAGGCTCTGGGGCCATTGACCAATTATCTTGATGAGTACATGGATTTTTATAAGTTTCAGAGATGCTTTTAGAGGTGTTGTGTAATGTCTGAAGTGCCCTTAAGAGATTTTGCAGCGTAGTGAGCCCTGTGTCTTCTGCTAAATGGTAGTGAGTTAATCCTATTATGACCTGAAGGGTTATGTCCTGTTCTTCTTAATAGAATAGGATAGGATAGGATAGGATAGGATAGGGTAGGGTAGGGTAGGGTAGGGTAGAGTAGAGTAGAGTAGAGTAGAGTAGAATAGAATAGAATAGAATAGAATAGAATAGAATAGAATAGAATTCTTTATTGGCTAAGTGTGGTTGGACACACAAGGAATTTGTCTTTGGTGCCATATGCTCTCAGTGTACATAAAGAAAAATAAAATAGAATACATTGATCAAGAATCATAAGATACAACACTTAGTGATAGTCATAGGTTACTAATAAGCAATCAAATCATACTATGAAACAAAACAATATAAATTGTAAAAATACAAGCAACATGGTTATAGACATAAGTAGGAAGAGATAGATACTAGGAAGGATCAGTAGAATAATAGTAATGCAGTCTTAGTAAATAATTTGACAGTGTTGTGGGAATTAGTTGTTTAGCAGAGTGATGGCATTTGGGGAAAAACTGTCCGTGTGTCTAGTTGTTCTCGTGTGCAGTGCCCTATAGAATTGCTTTGAGGGTAGAAGTTAAAATAATTGTATATCCATGATGTGATGGGTCTGTAGTTATTTTCACAGTCCTCTTTTTGACTTGTGCAGCATACAGGTCCTCAGTGGAAGGCAGGTTGGTAGCAATTGTTTTTTCTGCAGTTCTAATTATCCGTTGAGGTCTATGTTTGTCTTGTTTGGTTGAGAACCAAACCAGACAGTTATGGAGGTGCAGATGACAGATTCAAT
Organism: Thamnophis sirtalis; assembly: GCF_051295495.1. Taxonomy (NCBI): domain Eukaryota; kingdom Metazoa; phylum Chordata; class Lepidosauria; order Squamata; family Natricidae; genus Thamnophis; species Thamnophis sirtalis. The sequence continues at coordinate 15,289,223 of NW_028261392.1, forward strand.
AATTCCTCTGTAGAAGAGAATCAGCAGCTCTTTGGGCAGTTTGAGTTTTTTGAGTTAGCACAGAAAGAACATTGTTTGTTGTGCTTTTTTGATGACATTTTTGATGTTAAGGTTCCCACCATAGTCTCATCACTCTGGACCCGAAGGTCTTTTGTTTTGTGGAGAGGCTGGCCCAATCTTTCTTAATGGGCACAAAATATCTGCTAGGGAGGGCATATTGATATTTTTAACAAGTCCTGAAGATACCATTGGCCACCTAATGACAAGGAAAGACTCACTGGAAAAAAGCCTAATGCTGGGAAAGATTGAGGGCAAAAGAAGAACGGGACAACAGAGAATGAGGTGGCTGGATGGAGTCACCGGACTCCAGAGGATGGTAGAGGACAGGAAGGCCTGGAAGAATGTTGCCCATGGGATTGTGATGGGTTGGACATGACTTCGCAAGTAACAATGAAGATACCATTCACTTCATTGATAACTGAGCTAAAAAAGAGCTAGAATTTCCTAAGAGAATTAGTCCTACATGATGTGGATAAAATTTGTAATGAATTTGGCTTAACCTCTTTGGCTAGACTGGAAATATGTCTGCAGGGTGAAACTGGATGATACACACACACACACACACACACACACATTCTTTATTTCAGCAAAAATGCCCATTGATTTTCTCTGTTAAGCAGCTCATATCTTTACGAGGGGGAGGGGGGAGAAAAGATATATCAATGTTTATTTTGTCTTCATTTGTATTTGCAATAGAGCCAATCAATATTTTCTTTTAGAGTTTGGTATATTGCTGTAAATATTTGGAGGCACAGAGGAGTGTTGTACAACAGGAAAAATTAATTCCGCACTTGGAAATAAATTTTGGAGTGTGCATAAACATATTATCTGGTTTTAATTTGTTTAAAATAAATTATGGCTGGAATCACATCCATTGCAAAAGCTTTTTACCACAAATGATACAAAAAAGTAGTGAACTTGTTCCGCAAGAAGGAAGGACACATTAGGATAAAATATCTGTTTAATATTACTGCATTAAATGCTGACAAAGAACTATGCTCAGTTAATTGAAAAAATCAAAAATTGATTTTTGTTTCAAATGTTTCGGTCATCAATTTCTAAGTACTTCTTAAATATTCACGTTATGTAATTCTTATAGCATATAGTGGAGATCTGGGCTTCTTACAAGAGATTGATTGTTCTTTTTTGAAAAAAATAAATAAGGAAAGCAAAACTACTTCCTGTTTGTATGTATAATTTTGAATTAAACAAAGCAACCATTGAGAACAAAGAACATTATTTTTCTAAGCCACTTTTTTGTGTTTTCCATCTGACACCCCCATAATAAATTCAGATGTACTAATGAGTAGGCGTATAACAATGAAAGAGAGCCAAGTGTAATCTAAACTAACATAATCTCATTTTTCACACAAAAAATATTTCAACATCACATATAACTTTACTATTAAATAAAACAATGATACTATTGTATGCATAATTTCCAGTCTATTTTAAGGTTCCACCACAAAACCGTGAAGCCCTTATCCGCGCCGACATAAGTGCAGCCAAATCCGCGCCGTCCGAAGCGCTAAGAAAAACACGACCCTACCGCAATAACATAACTGCAGAGGGCAAATCCGCGCCTACCGAAGCACCCTAAACCTAACCCTAAACCTAACCCTAAACCTAACCCTAAACCTAACCCTAAACCTAACCCTAAACCTAACCCTAAACCTAACCCTAAACCTAACCCTAAACCTAACCCTAACCCTAACCCTAAACCTAACCCTAAACCTAACCCCTAAACCTAATCCTAACCCTTACCTTAATTTAAATCAGCTTTCTGCCGCCGCGCTGTTTTAAAGCGCCCTTCTGTCGCCGCGCTGTTGTCACGGCGGTGATGACGCACGGCAGGGCTGGGTTTCAACCGGTTCGCACCGGTCCCTGCGATCCGGTTGGTCGCCGAACCCGGAAGTAAGTAACTTCCGGGAACGGTGAAGCCCCCCCCCGCGCCCGCGCACGCCCGCACACCCGCGCCCGCTCCTTACCCGGTTTTTTTTAATTTCGCGCTTTCCACGCATGCGCAGAACGCCTGCGCGATCCTCCAGGAGCAGCTGGAGCATCGCGCAGACGCTAATACGCATGCGCATGCCGCGTGCGTGCGCGAGGACACCACGTGCGTGCGCGAGGACGCCGCGTGCGTGCACGCGCGCGCCGCTGCGTGCGCGAGGACGCCGCCGACCTCGTTCCAACCGATCCGGTTGGAACGGGGCGAGAAACCCACCCCTGACGCACGGTGATGACATCGCGGCTTTAGCGACGCGGTTTAATCACCACTATTTTGACGAGTGTGGTTTTGTCGTGCCACGTATTTTAAGATGTATAGTTAAGTTTTCTTGTCCTTTAATTGTAAACTGTAATTCTTTTAATTCGTGACTGTAATCCTTCTAGTTCCCCTTAGCATCCAACTTTCTATCCTATCATTCTACAGAGGGAGGGAGGGAAGGCAGGAGAGAGAAAGAGAGGAGGGAGTGAGGGAAAGAGAGAGGGAGAGGCAGAGGGAGAGAGGGAGAGACAGAGGGAGAGAGGGAGAGGCTAAAAATGATAGCATTTTCCAACGGGAAGGATTCTTATAATTAATTTTAAAATCAAATTTCAAATCCATCTGGACCTTTGGACTATTTGTAACTTTTCAGAATCAATGTTGCTGTCCTCTCCAAAGAAAAGAGAAGGAAAGGAAAGGGGAAAAAAAGAAAATGAAAAAAGAAGACAAGAGAAGAGAAGGAAAAAAAGAGGAAAAAACGCAAAAGGATGATCAGAATATTTTTTTTTTGTCTTGCCTTAAACTTATACTTGAAACTTCTTTCATTAGGGATTGAAGGACAGTCACCTGGTGTTCTTGCCATTGCAATGCCTCCCAATACCTAAAAACAATTCCCAAAAATGAGCAATTTCTTCATTAAGAAATGATACTTAGCGAACCATTGTGTTCATTTAGGTTATGGCTATGAGCTTAGGTGGAATCCCATGACTAGCAGCTGCTTGACTCCTAAACTGATACTGTAGTCAAGTCATGAAAAGCAGCCCTCTAGAGTACAAGTAGGTAATCTCACATCCCTACCACCACCAAGAGAAATGTCATCGGTCAAAATTCACCATCTGGCTGCCGATCCAGCTGCAGTGCTGTCTCCACACCTTCGGAGCTCTTTAGCTTGCCATGAATCTTCACCAGAAGTTCCAAACTGAAGCACAATAAATATACTGTAAATGAGCAGTGAAGCTTTTGCAAACAGAAACATCTCACTGAAACAGCAGGTGCCTGCATCAGTAAGATAACTTTGGGCCCACAGCATTCATTATAACAGATTTTTTTTTCTAATATGAAGTGCGGCTGCCTGAAATAAGGGTGGTTGGGTATTGGTAATTAATCACCCGTATCTAAAATGTGGGGGCAAGGCTGTACAAGTTGTACCCAGCCAAATAGAACCTGGCAGATACTTATCGCAGGGAACTTCCTACTTAACAGGGGTTAGTTGTGGTGAACAGCACTTATTCTAGTGGGATATGAGCTCTATAAGCCTGATCCAGGAGGCACCAGATGCAAAGGAAGTGTAGGAAGTTAGCACCTACCTCTCTCCTAGGAAAGTGAGATATTTTAGGAAACATTAAAAGACTATTTCACTTAAAAGGGTGGCAGAAACTCATCTCCCCCCACCTTTGTCAATGGACCATTAAGGTCTGGACCAGTCTATTCTACCTAACAAAGATCTTCAGGCACAGCCATAATAGGAATCCCAAAGCCCTTTCATTACATCATCACTTAGCAACAGCTCAACCAAGCTTTGGACTTAGGACAGCCTACAGAGTTGCCTCTGAATGGCCCCATGGGAGTCTGACAACCAATCAGAATACAAGCTCAAATTCAAAGCCCGTCAGAGGGTATAAATCTCTCTCCCTCTCTCTCTCTCTCTCTCTCCCTCTCTCCCTCTCTCCCTCTCTCTCTCTCTCTCTCTCTCTCTCTCACACACACACACACACACACACACACACACACACACCTATTTTTGCCCAGGACCTCAAACCATATGATCCTGTCCACAATTAAACCATCTTTCCAAGCAATCTCCATGTTTCCATTGTCGTTCTTCCCACTTGGAACTGAACCCAGGTGGACATTTCTTCCAACAGGAAGGGATTATGGATCTTATGCTTGAGGGGGGGGGGGGAATTCCTTTACTGGGATTTTCCTAATCAGAAAATTTGCAATGAATTTTAATTCACATTGTTCTAGAAGCTTTAAAAATGAATTTGCTGGAGAAGAAACATATCTAATGTAAAACAGAACTCATTTCAAAATGATAGTGTCTTCAAAAATGGGAATGCATCATGAACAATAATACACTATATATACAAATATGTTGACAAAAGCTTCTCTTCTTGATCTGTCCTGGATTAGTTGAGTATGAAGATATAGAGAATAACATGAGACCAAAACTGAAGACGAGTCAACATGATTCTACACTACAGATTTGGAAGGAGTATTTTTACAGAATCCGAGTCTTGCAGAGGAGAACTGAAGACAGAGGAAAAATGGCTGTATCCGGATTAATACTAGCAAATGTTTTATTGAGAGTCTCAAGAATGTAAACCTTTAAATCTATGAAATTCTTGTCCTTCCTGCTGATTAAAGTGGCAAATGCCAGGAAATGTCAAAAACACTTGAGAATCAGAAATTGCATTCTGGATATAATGACTCCAGCTGACAAGCTAATACAGTCTTCTTCTTTATTTTGTCTGACAAGCTCAGTGGTGTATACCTCTCAAGTACATCCAACTGGGTAAGCTTCGTATCTAGTCCTACAACCGAGTTAATAAACCAGCATCTCAGCTTCCACTTGTCCATTTAAAAAGAAATGTTTAAATCAGAAGCAAGCAACCTTGCTTGCTTCATATTTTTCACTTCCTAGGGTCTCAGGAATGCCTATTTCTGCCCTCCCCTGCCCTCTCCTCCCCCTCCCCCCCTCTCCTCTCCATTCCTCTCCTCCCTCTCCTCTCCACTCCTCCCCATTCCTCTCCTCCCCCTTCCTCTCCTCCCCTTTCCTCCCCACTCCTCTCCTCCCCACTCCTCTACATTCCTCTCTTTCCCCCTCCTCTCCTCACCCCTCCTCTCCTCTCTATTTCTCTCCTCTCCTCTTGTCATCAACTGCCAGTCAAAGTTTTTGAAAAGTTTTTTTCTTCAAATTTCTTCTGGGACTCAGAAAAAAAATAGAAAGGCAAGCTTTTTCACATCAGGCTTGTATTTCCTAAGCTTTTCATTTCTTTTTTGAGAAGTCTTGATGTTTTATTCCTTGATCTTTACTCCAATTAGCTAAACACTGAAATATAAAATTTCCCTTTGCACTCTCTTCCTCCCTCCCTCCTCAGTTCAGTGCCTCAATCAGTATTTCTCCAATATTTCCATAGCTGCCCTTTTTTTTTTAATCATCTTCCTTCATTAGTAAGAATCCGGCCCCATCAACTTTAAAGTAGATAACTGGTAAACCAATTCTTTATCCCACTGTTTAATTCATTTGGAATAAATGGTAACATATAGCAACTTTGTATTAAGAGGCAGAATAGATGGAACATCACTTCCTATTGAGATGATGTGTTTGAAGTATTGAATATTAATAATGCAGTTGGGGGAAGTAGTAAATGATTAATTGGATAATAGGAATTAAAATGCAACAAGAATGGAATGGAATGGAATGGAAGAGAAGAGAAGAGGAGAGAAGAGAAGGGAATCCTTTGTTGGCCAAGTGTGATTGGACACACAAGGAATTTGTCTTTGGTGCATATACTCACAGTGTACATAAAAGAAAATATGCATTCATCACAAATCATAAGGTACAACACTTAATGATAGTCATAGGGTACAAATAAGCAATCATATACTAGGTAACAATCAATTTAAATCGTAAGGATACAAGCAACAAAGTTACTTGTCATAAATGCGAGGAGATGGGTGATAGGAATGGTGACAAGATTAATAGTAATAGTAATGCAGACTTAGTAAATATTTTGACAGTGTGGGGGAATTATTTGTTTAGCAGAGGGGTGGCATTCAGGAAAAAAAACTGTTCTTGTGTCTAGTTGTTCTGGTATGCAGTGCTCTATAGTGTCATTTTGAGGGTAGGAGGGTAGCCAGAGGTGCTATTCAGCAGGTTCTGACCAGTTCTGGAGCATCGGTAGTGGAAATTTTGAGTAGTTTGGAGAACCAGTAAATAGCACATCTGACTGGCCCCACCCCTATGTATTCTCTGCCTCCCAACTTCCAGCCGATGGGGAGAAAATGAGGATTTTGCAGTAACCTTCCCCTGGAGTGAGGAGGGAATGGAGATTTTACAGTATCCTTCCCCTACTATGCCCACCAAGCCATGCCACACTCACCAAGCTATGGCCACAGAACTGGTAGTATTTTTTTTAATCCCACCACTGGAGGGTGCCCATTTGGTACAATAAGTACCAAATGGGTCAAGAAACAGACTGGATACTTGGACTTTCAGGTGTTGATTTGTTATTCCTTAAAGTTAAAAATGGCATTGGTCAAGACTCCTGAGAATAACATCAATGGTCAAGAAAATAAACCAACGGATCATCAAACAAATCAACCCAGAATTCTCACTTGAGGCACAAATGATCAGGTTCAAATTATCCTACTTTGGACATAAATACCTTGTTCTCTGGAAAAAGACTGCAATGCTTGGAAAGGTGGAAGAAAAGAGAAGAATAAGATGGCTAGAAGCAAGGTGGATTGAACTTAGTTATAGAGGCCCATGAATTTAGTTGCAGAGGTGATGTGTGCATCAATGGGAAACTTGAAAGAAGAGTAGGGTTAGATCATTATGAAGAAAGTCCTCTATGTGGTCCCTAGGAGTCATAAACAATTTTATGGCATATAATCAATAAAAAAGATAGCAAAGTTGCTGAACAGAAGGAAGAAGGGCTAAATAATAATCATTATGTGATTTGTGCTCTAGGTAGTAATTTGTTAAAAAAAATAACCCTAATCTATAATGAAAAAAGATGAGCAATAAAAATAGTCAATGACTGAGGTGATTAAATGTGTGGCAAGTCCCTGGACATAGTATGAGCAGCTGGAATAATACACAAAACAATGCTCTCTTCATAAACCCATTAGTCAATGAAAGAAAGTAAACAGATGTTAAACAATTTCCTAGTGGACTTAGGAAAGTATAAGTGTAAGTACCTAATAAGTCAGTGACAATGTGAATTTCCACCATTACTTGTTCTCTCAACATTGTTTTAATGAACAGGGATTCTAAATTTACCCCAAGTGTTTAGAAAGTGGAAGTCTGTTCCACTGAATAAATACCATATGTGTCGAATTCTTCAATCAAGAATTATGAGGATAACCTTTCACAGATCTTTAACAGGCAGTTCTCATCCACCTACCTCAATCAAGAGCCATGGTGGCACAGTGGTTAGAATGCAGTACTGCATGCTAACTTGCTGCTCACTCTAGGAGTTCGATTCTGAGTGGCTCAAGATTGACTCAACCTTCCATCCTTCTGAGATTGGTAAAATGAGCACCCAGATTGTTGGTGGCAATAGGCTGACTCTGTAAACCGCTTCGAGAGAGCTGTAAAGCTCTGTGAAGTGGTAGTGCTATTAGTACAGCTATCATTATTGGAATTGGTTTGAGGGATCACAACTGGTATAGCTGCAGATAGGAATGGATAAATATGTTATCTGAGTTTATATCCACTTTTAATTTTGCCAGTTATCCTGAATCTGTATGCATTTTTTTATGATACTTTATATTGAACTCACTTATTACTAACCTTCTGAATACAGGTTGTTTCTGTGCATCTTTGTCACTTTTTCAATGCTAAAATAAATTTTAAAATATTTTGAGGAAGAACTGAATCTTTAACTTCCTATTTCCAACTCTACATGAACCAAAGCTTATGAACTGATAGAGAGGGGGAGTGGGGAGGGAGGGAGGGGGGAGGGAAGAAAACTATAAATAGTTAGTAGACCAAGGTAACAGGCATAGGTTATTGGGAATTTAAAGCTAATGTCATAGAACACTTTGAAAATGTATGGTAGATCTGAGAATATTTATGAAGACATCATAGGAATTTAACAAAAGGCACAGTCTTTTTTCTGCTGTTAGTATATTTAACCTGTGCTAACTCTTTGTCAGAAAAGGAAACAATTGAGAATTGATTTTTATTTACATTTGGGTGAAGGTAGGCTTACTAAGGCATTGTGCATAGATTTTTGAATGCTACCTTTCTCCTTTTTATTATTTGAAAATAATTCAATAGACAACTTTCTTCTAAAAGTCATCTCCTATTTCCGACCAGTTTTGAATTTCGGTTGACGTATTGTTTGGGTGTAAAGTGTGAAGTTTGGCAAGTTCATAGTGAATCATGAACCAAGGCTGATTAACATTTTGTAAGGAAGGACTGGGAAGAAGCTGGAATTCATAGATAGTCAATAAATAGGGGTTGCAGGAATAAATTATTGTGATTTATGGAAGGAACTGAAGATTTATGGCAGGCATGAGAGCATGTTTGAAGACAACTTAGGAATTTTAAAAAGTTTGCCATGTTAACAGGGCAAAGAAAAGGAAGGAACATAAGGGGTGAGAAAAGTGAGATTATAAAAGAAGAAGAAAATAGATGTTTATAATAATAGAGATGAAATGTGGCAATCACTTCGGCACTGTTTCTAAGAACACTGCAGGGATACAACTATGCCATTATCAGGATGTGAGCTAAACTCTAGGGTGTCTTTACATTTACCTAAAGGGAGAACAGGCACACTTTACTCATTCCTAATATAGAGAAGAAAATATTGTGAGCATTAATAAAGCCAAAGTATCAAGCTTTTTGAATCTGTTATGAATAAATATTTCAATCCTACATATCCATGTATCCAGAAATATATTTCATTGCACTTAACGCAATTTAATTGGGAAATGTAGACCGGAATACATGTGCCGAATTTTATTTTTAAAAATTCAAATTGGTTCCCATTCTCGGTTCAGACTGATGACTAACGTGGAGAATATTTTGATAAGGTGAGGTAGCATGGCGAACAGCTGTCTTTTATTACTCATCAATATTTATGCATTAGTTTGTAGTTTGATGAATATGCATGAATTTAGAAGCTGAATTATTTAAACCATATTAGGTGATGTGCTCCATTTTACAAGTCAATAATTGGTTCCCAGGTGGATCAGTGTGAGGTTGTGGGCCAAATACTTTATCCTAAGAAGACGTAAATTAGTGGGAAAGAAAAATGAAGCTCCATCCTCTTATGTGAATTATTGTGCAAGAAAAATAATTTGCTTAGCTATCGAGAGTGAAACCAATGACAAATTAATAAGCATTCCTTTTCTCTCTCTGCTAACTCAGCAATCTGATAAGCCTATAATTAGAATCCCAAACTCTCTTGAATTTCAGGAAGTTATGAAGACTTCTTGCAATCTGTTTTCCCTCAGTACAGTTTGCTTGCTAAAATGAGCTTCAGGCTTCATTAAGAGAGGGATAGAATCAAGATGGCACAAAGTGTTAATATCACTTTATAATACTTTGGTAGGACCCAGCGGTGGGATTCAAATTTTTTTACAACTGGTTCTGTGGGCGTGGCTTTGTGTGTGTGGCAGGGGAAGGATACTGCAAAATCCCCATTCCCTCCCCACTCTCAAAATTTCCACTACCGGTTCTCTAGAACCTGTGAGAACTGACTGAATACCACTTCTGGTAAGACCACACTTGGAATACTGCATCCAGTTTTTGTCACCACAATATATAAAAAAAGATGTTGAGACTCTAGAAAAGAGTGCAAAGAAGAGCAACAAAGATGATTAAGGGACTGGAGGCTAAAACCTATGAAGAACGAGGAATTGGGTATGCCTGATTTAATGAAAAGAAGGACTGAGGGTGACATGATAGCGGTGTTCTAATATCTAAGAGGCAAAGAAGAGGTTTAGGTTTAGGTTTCGTTTTATTTATATGCCGCCCTATTCCCGGCGGGACTCAGGGCGGCGCACAAACCCAAGGGAAAGGGAAACACAAAAAAACTACAAATACAGGCATTTAAAAACAACCAACAGCCACACAAATTGAGAGGGTAAGGGAACTCATCAACCCCAGGCCTGCCGACACAGTCAGGTTTTAACGGCTTTTCGGAAGGCCTGGAGAGAGGTGAGGGTCCGGATCTCTGCGGAGAGTTCGTTCCAAAGGGCCGGAGCTGCCACAGAGAAGGCCCTCCCCCGGGTAGTAGCCAGATGACATTGGCTGGTAGACGGAACCCGGAGAAGGCCAGCCCTGTGTGATCTAATGGGTCTTTGAGAGGTAATTGGCAGCAGGCGGTCTCTCAAGTACCCAGGTCCAATACCATGAAGGGCTTTATAAGTGACGACTAGGGTCAACCTGTTCTCCAAAGCACCCGAAGGCAGGAGAAAAAGCAATGGATGGAAACCAAACAAGGAGAGAACCAATCTAGAACTAAAGAGAAATATCCTGGCAGTGAGAACAATTAACCAATGGAATGACTTGCCTCCAGAAATTGTGGGTGCTCCAACACTGGAAGTTTTTAAGAAGAGATTGGAACACCATTTATCTGAAATAGTTTAGGGTTTCCTGCCTGAGCAGGAGGTTGGATTGGAAGACCTCCAAGGTCTCTCCTAATTCTGCTACTCTGGCATTCAATTAACCTTTAATTAAAACAGTAGGTAATGTTTCTGAAAAGTAGTGGAACATACTAAGAGAAGGGAGCAGTGGTGCATAAAACACATCCGATTATAAAATCAATAAAATAATGGAACAAATATATTTTTAAAAATTGTATTTTTTCCAGATTAAATGGTCACAGTCAACAAATAAAGAGGTTTTTATTATGGGGTAAAATAAGAGAGGTTTTTTTTTTACTGTTTCTCTCTGTAAACAGGAAATATAAATTGAAATGAAGAGTGGGTAAACTGTGTGAGAGCAACCACAAATTCCCTCCATTCGCACCCATGGTCTCCTTTGCAGATTTATTTATTTTTAAAAGTTGTATAATGCCTAATTCTCAAGAAATTGGGGCAACTCACAAGTAAAACTATTTCTTGAAAAATATTATATCTGTATAAAAAAATAAAGAATAAAAGATAGCAAAGAAGACAAGAACCAGGTAGGAATGACAATAAAGAAATAAACCCATCACAAATCAGCATTGTGGTATTTAAGGACATGGATAGTTCATCATGGACACATGCGTTTAATGTTTGTCCAAGGATTAATTTTTGATATTGCATCTATAGCATCTACATCTAGATCTATCAGTCCATCTACTGATTTTTTTTCAAACAGGGTTGAATTTTATTTTTTATTTAAAAAAAAAAAACATTTGCTTGGCATAGTGTGCTAAATGACCTTTAAATTCTATTGTGGTTTGGCATCAGCCTTATGGCATTTTTTCCCCCTATGGTTTTGTAACAAACTGCTTTTAAATCTGTTTTATATTCATCAGGTTTGCTTAAAATTAAGAGCCCAAATTTAGGCATATCTATGAAGTCCAATACAGCTTTTTTTCCACATAACTGAACATAGGATTCATTCATTCAGTCAGTCAGTCAGTCAGTCAGTCAGTCAGTCAGTCAGTCAGTCAGTCAGTCAGTCAAACATGTACAAGATAACAGGTATAAGTATAAACATGGACAGGAACAAAGGAAATGAGTGCAAATAAATGGGAACAGTAGGACAGGCATGGTAGGCATGCTGGTGCGCTTGGGTTGGTATCTCAATTCATTTCTCTGGGAATATGTCTCATTAAAACTAAATCAAATTTATTTCTGAGATGACTCTTATAAATTGATGCTGTGCTGTTGGGAAAGTTAGTTCAATGAGACAGTACGGTTGGTTCAAAAGTTGTTGTAATCAATCATTGCACAGGAAAATCAGCAATTGTTTGAATGAAAAATTTGGAAAGACAAATGAAGAAATAACTTTTTTATAAAAGAGAGAATTCTGAAAGGATTAAAATATTAGACTCCAGTTACTGAAATACTATTTAAGGTAAATGTTATCAGTTCACCAAATCTTATTTAGCAGAACAGGCCCTGAATATATTCAAGTATGAGATCTGTCCGTTCAAATCATTATAAATCAGAGGTGGTATTCAGCAGGTTCTGACCAGTTCTGGAGACCCGGTAGTGGAAATTTTGAGTAGTTTGGAGAACTGATAAATAACACCTCTGACTGGCCCTATCCCCTTCTCTTCTCTGCCTCCCAAGTCCCAGCTGATTGGGAGGAAACAGGGATTTTGCAGTAACCTTACCCTGGAGTGAGGAGATAATGGAGATTGTGCAGTATCCTTCCTCTGCCATGCCCACCAAGCCACACCTATAGAACCGGTAGTAAATTATTTTGAATCTCTCCATTAGTATAAATGCTGTGATAACATAAATACTGTTACAATAATCAAAAAATATATTAGCAGCTTACTCTCACACAAATATTAAGGCTTGTTTAAAATTGTTTGGGATTTTGCATCTGAACAAAACAAATGGAATGGAAGAAAGGACATTTTAACATTATGAACAATTCAGCAATAGAACCAGCAGCCCATAGAACGAGTGGATTACTGTGAGCACATGGTGTTCAAGCAAATGCTGGATAGGCATCTGTTTAGAAGGCTTGCTAAGATTAAGTTTAGAGTAGTAGTGTAAATATTGCAGCCTCTTCAGGAAATAAAGAGAGAAGGGAGGGAGGCACAGTCTTGTCATTAATATTTGTGTGAAAGATAAGTCAATGTAGGAAAAAAATCACCAGACTCTCAAATCTCAGAGTCATATGATGTGATATTTAGAAGGTGAAAATGAAAACAAAAATAAAACATTATTTTATTCAAATAATGTGGCAGAGCCCTGGCTTCCTTGTTTGAAAAAACACGTGTCTGCCGGGCTGGCTTTACTGAGGTCTGAACTCAATGCTGTGGTTGCCACAGAAACCAGCAACCCCCACATATCACTGTCTGACCTCTACTTCTTTAAATGTAGTCATGCAAAATGCATGCCAATACACTTTTCCTGTGGGTAATACTCAAGCAATTAAATCAGTAGTGGGAAATGGAGAGTATGAGAGCACCATCACACGGTCTGATTTACAGAAGATGATTTCTGGAGTGGGAAAACAAATGTCACACTCAGCAACCAACTTACATATATGGTTAAACTCATCGTAGTTTTCCATCACTGAAAAGTGGAAGAACTGGAACTATTTCTACTAGGAATAATAAAGGGAAAGTATGATTAAAAAATCAAATATCTAATTCTACATATAATTACGGCAGCCAGAATCTCATATGCACAAAATTGGAAAAATATACACATACCAATGGAAGATAACATGATAAAAAAATTATTTATTTATTTATTTATTTGTTTGTTTGTTTGTTTGTTTGTTTGTTTGTTTGTTTGTCTTGTATACCACCCACTCCCGGAGGACTCCGGGTGGCTCACAAAAGACAAGGGAAAGGGGGAAAACGAGACAAAGACAACATATTAAAAACAAAACCAACATTCACAATTTCCGTGGAGGTAAGTGCTTCTCAGCCCCCCCCCCCCCAGCCTGCTGGAACAGCCAGGACTTGGTGGCTTTGCGGAAGGCCGGGAGGGTAGTAAGGGTCCGGATCTCAACAGGGAGCTCGTTCCAGAGGGCCAGAGCTGCAACAGAGAAAGCTCTCCCCCAGGGAGTCACCAGACGACATTGGCTGGCAGATGGAATCCAGAGGAGATCTAACCTGTGTGATCTAATTGGTCTGAGAGAGGTAATTGACAGGAGGCGGTCTCTCAGGTACCCAGGTCCGATGCCATGTTTTTATATTTTTTTTATAAAAAAATATTGGACAGGCTCACAAAAGAGATAAAAGACAAAAAGGAACCAGACTATTACTCAGGATGGGTCTTATGGTATAATTGGCTAGAGGAAAAAAGTAGCAAAGCAATAAAGAAAAGAAGAAAGATCAAGAAAGTACAAAACAAACACAAAACCGAAGAATGAACAAAAGGGGGAATTACAAGACAGACTATGGATAAAAAATAGTATGAAATAAGAAATATGAGCATTAAATGTATATAAAGGACATTACATATGGAATTAATAGAAAAGATATGTAAAACAATATAGATATAGATATATAAGTGTTGTGGCCCAGCAGGAGCCTTTGGAGCTGCCACCAGACTCTGAAAGCGAAGGGCCCTATGAGTCGGCTTTGGAGGATGTGGAGGACCCTGGACAGGGTTCCGACTCCGAGCAGGGGGCAGAGAGGCTGGTTGGCCACCAGGAGGCGCCTGAGCCTTGGACCAGTGGGGAGGACACAAGGGAGTGTGATCCGGATGTGAGGAGTGGGGAGGAGCCAAGGGAGTTGTTCCTAGATGCCCGGCAATGGAGAGCTAATAGGCGTAAAGAACAATTACGCAATTACAGAAGGTAATTGCACTCAGCTGGTGGTCATTAGGCTCCTCTCCAGACTATAAAAGGACTGCTTGTGCACACGCCCCTTTTGCAAAAGTCAACGCAGGAACTAATGTTGGAGGACATTATTGTGAGCTTGGCAGGCTGAATTGCTGCCACAGCTTATCTGTGCTGGATTGCTGCCCAAGCTTGTCTGTGCCGGTTTGCTGCCAAGGACCTGTCTGTCTGTTAATTAAATGCCATAACTTATCTTTGGCTCGGAGTGTGTGTTGTGTGGGACGAGGGGGGTCAGAACATATAAGATATATATGCACAGACAAAGGAAACACAATAAATATATAAGATGATATGATTGTATAAACAAAAAAGGAAAGAGGAAAAGCTATCACATATTCTAGTGATGGTGAAGTAGAAACAGCATCCATACAAAATAAAGATGTGCCAGGTTTTTTAGATAGTGACTAGCCTACTATTGGTCACTCAGCAGTGACAGATGGCTAAATAACAAGGACTCCAAAATAGGTAGGAAAAGAAATTATAGCTTCTGGAACATCTGGGCTTTCTTAAGGAAGATTGTTTTAGTCTTTGAAAAGTGTAATTTTGGAACAATTGTGGAATATATATTACAGATTATTTTTTTTCATTTGTATTTTATTACATTGAGACAGTGTCTTGAGCCAGGATTCTGAATTCTGAAAAAAAAAGTATTTTAAGAACTTCCAAGTTGCTTTTTAGGGTCTAGTTGTATCTGAGATATGTTTAATGTTAATGCTTCTCACATTGAAGTAACCAGGAAACAGAGCAGGGTTGGCTTTAAATTAAGGCTGAGGGGGCACTGGTTTCAGGGCACCAGCCCGTAGGGGCTACCATTACTTT